>NW_009694930.1:15270-50551 GCF_000703405.1 Apaloderma vittatum
TACATTTAGACAAAGTGCTGCACGGTACAACCATTTGTTTCACTTTGGCCTTTGGTAAAAACAAGCAAACAAAAAGATACAGTCTTACAGAACTCTTCAAAAGACAGAAAATGGTACATCACCAGCTAAGTTGTTTTGCCTGGACAAAGACAGCATTGTTCCATCAGTTTGCTTAGCTGGATTTGCTTTGCTGTGCTTTTTGCAGTCATATTTAATTAGTTTTCACATCACAGAATTGTAGAATAATAGAATGGTGTGGGTTAGAAGGGACCCTAAAAAATCATATCTTTCCAACCCCCCTGCCATGGGCAGGCACATCTTGCACTAGACCAAATTGCTCCAAGATCTGTCCAACCCAGGCTTGAACACTTCCAGGGAGGCGGCTTGCACAACTTCTCTGGGCAACTTGTTCCAGTGTCTCACCACCTACATTGTAAAAAGTTTCTGCCTTATATCCAATCTAACCCCTTTCAGTTTAAAGCCATTGCCCCTTGTCCTGTCACTACAGGCTCTGCTAAAAAGCATTTGAATTTCTTATAAGCCTCCTTTAAGAATTGAAGGGTCAAAATAAGGTCTCCCTGGAGTCTTCTCTTTTCCAGGCTGAACAACTCTCTCAACCATTCTAAATAACAGAGGTGTTCTAGCCCACAGATCATATTCATGGCCCTCCTCTGGACCTGCCCTATCAGGGCCATGTCTTGTGCTGGCAACTGCAGAGCTGGATACAGTACTCCAGGTATTGTCACACTAGAGCAGAGTAGAGTGGAAAAATCACCTCCATCCTCCCACTTGCCATGGTTCTTTTAATCCAGCCCAGAATACGACTTGTTTTCTGTGCATTAAGTGCATATTGCTGTCTCACATTTAATATTTCATCCACCAAGTATCTCCAATCCTTCTCCACAGGGCTGCTCTCAGTTCATTCATCCCCCAGTCTGTACTGATAGTGGGGGTTGCCCTGATCCAAGTCCAGAACCTTGTACTTGACCTTGTTGGATTTCATGAACTTCACATGGGCCATCTCTTCTTGTAATGGGGTACTTTGCTCGCTTGTGGAGTTTGGATCTGAATTTTACACATCTTTATACACTAGAGATGATTTGTTTTGTGCTTGTTTGCTTTGACCTCAGGCCTGATGTTTTCAAGATATTTCTGGGTTGTGTGATTTGATGTCCGGAAGATTTTGAAAATCTGAGGGCTTTTAGGGAGATGAAGAAAGTTTGTTGCTAAAATTATGAAGACACTCTATTCTTATGAAAACTTGTGACTCAATTAATTCCTATGTAGGATTTATAGATAGTATAACTTTTAACACAGCATTCTCATCTCATGTTTATCAAACACTCTTAGTAATGTCTGTGAAATATGTCTAGATTAATTACGAAAATGAAGCCAGTGATGATATATGATAACAGTTGGCGAGCTGGTTCCCAGGGTTAAATCATGTCATACTTAGGATTTTAAAATGGTTACATCAAACATTGAATACAAAGACATATTCTCTTAAGGATAGAATGTAGGAATGCATTTTAGCATGTAAAACAATTTATGGAGTTAATTATTTTTAACTCAGCAGAAAAAGCCTCACAGCCCACCTCTTTTGGACAGCGTAACTCCTACTGTATCACATAGGTACCCACACTTTAGGTGCAGCAACTGTCTGTAAACCTGATAAGGAGGCAGATGCCAGTGCTGGAGGAGCTCTCTTTAATGAAATTTTGTGACTGAAAGACGACATGTTAGTTGCTCTGCTGATGAAATCTTGCATGAAAGGAAATTATTTCTTTGCTTGAAACAAGGAGCAAGTGGGCAGTCACTTTATTGTAGTCTTACAATAATTTATAACTCAGAAGAAAATAAGAGAAGATGAGAACTTGATTTATATACACTGTGTGCTCTTTGCAGAGATAGGCAACAAAATCAAATGACAAAAAAAAGGTGTCTGTGCAGTCAGGCCTGCACTCTATTAGAGTTTGCATAAGTGCTGATTTGACTAGCTGTTCAGAAAAAGTGAAGGTACTTACAATCTGTAATCTTTAAGAAGACTAGAATAATGAGTCCTGAATGTTTTAAAATGACTCATATTCCTACAGTGGAGTTTGACAAAGACTCTGAACTCACCCCTAATTCCTGCACTTCAAATCAAATTTTCACAAAGAAAAGCTTTTTTAAATGGACAATGTAATTTTTTTGCAGTTCTTGATGTTCCAGAATTTGAAGTCATACTAATTGTGACAGATATATGAATATAATTTTTTGGAAAAATAACTTATTCTCTTAAGTTACACAAAGACATTTTTGAAATGTGATCCTTGGACACATCAGATGAGTAGGGTGAGAAGTGAACATTTTCTTTCTCCATATTTCTTCATGATTAGTGTGTTCTGTACAGTGTGTTATCTGATAACATCAGTCTGAAGTATTAATCCAATGTTCATTTTTGTCTGATCATTTATAGGCCTGACTATTAAGTGTGTGCAATGTATAATTACAAACAAAAGAACAAATGTTTTAAAATGCTGTAAGTAGCTTTGAATTATTCCTGCTCATAAAAGAGGCAGGTGAAATAACAAATTAGTTTTACCCTTCCCTTAGGAAAATATCATTATCTAGAATATCTAAAGGGGGAAGAAAAATGAAGGGATACAATTATAGCAAAGTTATAACAAACTGAAATGTCTTGTCACTACAAAGAGACTGTCTAAGGGCTGTATTGGGAAATATTAATATTTAAGGATAGTCCAGCATTTCAGTGTGAAACATCTTTGTCTACGTAATATAAATTATTTAAGATGTCAATATTTTGCCCACATATAGAACTACGTTAACTCACTGCAGGGAAATCAAGGGTAAACATCTTCCCATGCTCACTGCACTGCCACGCTACTGGATTTCTAGGAGATATTTCAGGCATAGGAGAACTCACAGCAGTTGCATATAATTACGTTTCAGGCTCTAATACAGCCTTGACTTTTAAAATTTTGTAACAAGAACTTTAAAATTTTACTGGACCTTGTTCTCACCAATAAGGAGGATCTGGTGGGCAACATGAAACTCAAGGACAGCCTTGGCTGCAGTGACCACGAGATGGTCAAATTCAAGATGCTTAGGACAACAAGCTCACTAGCCTGGACTTTAGGAGTACAGACTCTGAACTTGGATTTACTTGGACTTACTTGGTGGGATAGAGCCCTGGAGAGAAGGGGAGCCCAAGAAAGCTAGTCGATATTCAAGGATCACCTCTTCCATGCCCAGAAGCAATGCATCCTGACAAAGAGGAAGGCAGACAAGAATGCCAGGAGGCCTGCATGGATGAACAGGATGCTCCTGGACAAAATTACTTGCAAAAAGAAAGCCTACAGAGGGTGGCAACAAGGACAGGTAACCTGAGAGGAATACAAAGAAGTTGTCCAAGCAGCCAGGGATCAGGTTATGAAGCTAAGAGCCAGATAGAATTAAATCTGGCTAGGGACATCAAGGATAACAGGGAAAGATTTTACAAATACGTCAATGACAAAGAAGAATTAGGAAGATGTGGACCTGCTCTGGAAGGAAACAGAAGACCTGGTCACGTAAGATATAAAGAAGGCTGAGGTCCTCAACGACTTCTTTTTTTGTCTTTGTCTTCAGTGGCAAACTACACTGCCAAAGATGCAGAAGGTAAAGACAGGGGCTAGGATAATGAAGAGTCATGCACTCTAAGAGAAGATCGGGTTCAAGACCACCTGGTGAACCTGAAAGTCCACAAGTCCATGGGACCTTACAATATCCATCCATGGGTCCTGGAGAAACTGGCGGATGAACTTGCTAAGCCACTTTATTTGAAAAATCAAGGCAATCTGGTGAAGTTCCCACTGATGGGAAAAGAGGAAAAATAACCCCCATTTTCAGAAAGGGAGAAAAGAAAAACTACAAGTCAGTCAGTTTCACCTCAGTGTCCAGCAAGATAATGGAGATCCTCCTGAAGGCTCTGCTAATGCACATGGTAAATGAGGTGGTGGCTGGTGGCAACCAACTTCACTTCACCAAGGGTAAATGCTGCCTGACAAATTTGGTGGCCTTTTACGATGATGTTACAGTGTCAGTGGATAAGGGAAGAGCAACTGTTGTCCTCTTCCTGGACTTGTGCAAAGCATTCAACACCGTCCTGCACAACATCCTGATCTCTGAATTGGAAAGACGTAGATTCAATGGATGGACTAGATGGTGGATAAGGAATTGGCCAGATGACCACTCTCGAAGAGTTGCAATCAATGTCTTGATGTCCAAATGGAGACCCATGACGAGTGTTGTTCCTCAGGGAGCAGACAGTTCGTGGCAATGCAGGACACAAAGCAGGAGTCACAAAGAGCATGTGGTCTGTAAGTTTTGAAATTCGAGCTTCTTTGTGTCCCATACTGCCCTTCTTCAGGCTCTGCTATGCAGGATAAAAGGGATGGATGTGCCATGTATTTGACAATCTGATCTGTGTGCTTACTCTATGGATTTCTTCCTATCGATCTCTTTATGACTCCATTCAAATAGCTGAAATTTTGGTATGTCTATGAAGCTATTGTTTGATATTAGGGAACCAATCTTCATTATCTTTGCCTGTTGGGTAAGATAATATTAGATTTTACTTGTCTCAGTTCTGCACATAAAACTTCCACTGGGAGAATAACTAACAATGAAATACAGGAGGCAGAAAACAGTACTTCAAGGAAGGCTCAGGGAAGGGTATGGGGCTAGTGTGAGCAATAAGGTGAATATACGTCAACAGTGTCTTGCTTTTGAATGATATGGGAGAAATTACAAACACTATCCTGGGATGTAGAAATGCAAGAATGAGTAATTTGGTATAAACCTGTTGAGGCATTAGTGCTAGGGCTTTTTAAGCTTATGATCATCACACTTAGAGAAAGATTTGGAATGGCTGGTGTGAGAACAGCAACGATCTAGAAAATATGACCAAAGAGAGATACTGGAGTTGTCTCATTTAGATCAGAGAGAAAATTGGAGAAGGACGTTCGCCTTCAGCTTAGAAAAGTAAGGAAAGTTAATATTTTTCTATCCTCATTCTGTGGAGGACAAAGAGTAGCAGGCTCAAATTAGAGCTGAAGAGCAGAAAGTAGATGTTAGAAAAGTATTTTCAGCTCCAAAATAGATTACCTGGGATGCTTTCTGATTCTGTCATCGGGTAGGATTAAATTTAGTGTTAGAAACATATCTTTCAATAATAACAGCCTTGAGCAAGAAGGATAGGCTAAGTGACATCCAGACAGCCTATCCAGTTCCTTTTTAATGCTGTTCCATTTTCTAGCAATTCAGAATGAAAACCAAGGTCTGCTTTTTTTCACCCATCTACACTCTTTGGGTGCTGTCTTCCATGGTTTGAAGTGTCCTGTGTTTGGACAGAATAAACTCTTAATATTATTCAGTTTCCACTTGCTCAGCACCAACAAAGAAATTTTTTTGCAAAGAGTGGGTTAGATTTTTCAATATTTAGCTCCACAGAATGCCTGAAGGATTTCCTCAGGACAGAAACAATACTTGGCAGATTTAGTGGAATTTCACTGGAAGAAGAGTAAATATTTGACATCTCCCCACAGGTAATGGAACTGATCTTGACAAGCTGTTTACCACCAGTTCTCTAGATGCTTGCTTCATCTCAGGATAGAAGTTTAGAAAAATAAATTTTATTCCCCTTAAAAAAAAAGAAAGAAAAAAGTCCTCCTTCATATTTATCTGTTCAGTTTTATTTTCTCACCTGAAAGACAAGTGTTTATATAAGTTCTATCCTGTCTGAGAAGCTTATTATGACATGTGCTACTGAAGGGCAGTATAAATAATTAACCAGATCTGTATCACTGCATGATAGGGTAGAGACTCTTTCTTGTCAACTCGGGTAAAATGGCAAAGCTATGGAAAGTAATGCATGCACCTATTTATTTCAGCAAGTCAGAGTCTGCTTGTATCTGAGTAGGAAAATTCACTTCAGGTTAAAATATTTTTAGATATGAACAATTAGTATCACTCTAAGTAGGAGAAGTAATTGTGGTTGTGACACTTATGAATTCCATCTCAGAATAGCTTCAGAATGAGAAATCCAAAGAATAGCCAAGTGAGCCACCGAGGTTACTGAAACTCCTCTGGTCATTCTAGCCAGAGAATCTTACCCTATTTGAGGACCGGCTTGTTAGCAGCACTGAGAATGGGGCTTGAAATATTGAAACTTTACTGTTTTAGAGATGGCATTGTACCTCCTTCTCATGCATTTAACACATTTTGAAAGCTTTACCCTGGGGAGGGAAAAAGGATGAAAGTTCTTGGGGTCATAGATGTCATCAGACATTTTCTGCACCATGAATTATGTAAACTTGCTCTTTCACCCTTCCTTGAATCTTCAAAATTTGTGTTTTACTGAGTTTAGCTCCTGCTATGCATTGGAGACGGTAGGACTCCAAAGGGATGTTCTTATAAAACCTCTTTCTATTTTAATGCTTAGAATTTAACTCAGTGGAGATCCCTAAAACATATGGTTTTGAGCACTTGTATTTATACCTTATTCAGTTGTTGTAATGGAGTCAATATTGTTGACATTGTTTGTATTATCCTGTGGATATTAATTTGATCAAACATCACCAAATTAAATTAGAAGAAATTGATTCTTGCAATTATTTCAGCAACAGAAGTGTACAAATATGAGAATATACTGAGAAGCTCTGAAAACCTGGGTAGCCAGTATGGGTTAAATGCATGTTAGTGTGGCAACAACAGTCTCAATTTCCCTTGTTACCCTGTATGGTCTGCCTAAGTGTTCTAGAAAGACTATTATCCTTGATTAGTTTGGAAGCACAGATAATTCATTATCCCCCAGGAAGCCAGAAAATGTCTAAAAGCTTTTAATAGCTCTCGTAAAAGGAAGAATAAAATTAGAGACCACCATGAAAATATAGAATAAGTGACTTATGTACTCCTACCAATGGAGTTTTCAGAGTTATACATTGACAGGGAGCAGTAACAACAACTGGAATTATTTTCCTTTTCATGGAGTGCATCCTGCATGGATGAAGAGATGCCACTGATTGTGCTTGGATGGTGCAAGCTGAAGCTGTTTTCCACTAAAGAAGAATACCAAGAAACCTCACAGATATAGAAAAGGATTATATAAAAGCTTATTTATATTTTGTTTGCACAACATGATGAGTGTCTCCAATGTCTAATTAAGATAGGATCTTTGTTTTTGTTTTATTCTACTTTAAGTGAGATTAACTCAGTCTTTCATTGTAGCTATGCAGTTTCTCCTTAAGATAGGCTGCAGTTCCTTCAAAGAGTTACATTTCCTTCTGGTTTTATAAATCTTCGTAGTAATGAGATGCAGAAAGAACTTGCCCCAGGTTTCGTAAGCTCTGTGCAAATCTTACATTACCTTCCTGATTCTTTGTTTTGTAAAAGAAACACAAAGGGAAAAATCGGAGGAGTGAAAGATGATGTGTAAGGAAAAAGGAAGAACTGGTTTTGGACACCAGTACTTTTATACAGTACTCTTCAGGTTTTGGAATGCTCATTTAATGAGTATGTAATGCTAGCAATAATTTCTGACTTCTTCTCCGTGTGTTATCTAAAAGTCTTAACTTCTCCCAAAATACATGGATCTCCATTGGAGATTCGTGTTCCTGCACAAAATAGACAGAAGTGGCTGGAAGCTGGAATGAAATGACTTTGACCACCCCCATAAAGGAATCCTAGTATTCCAGAAGATAATTGAAAGCAGAGCTTGGAATTTGTGACCGAATTCAGAGTGCCCCTGTGGGTACCACTGTGGAATTGCCAGCATCTTTCCATATTTCTGAGGAGAGAAAAACTTTATTTCACTTGCGTGTGATGCCATATATACTCCCATCTTCCTAACAGTAAGCATATGTCCTTGTCTATGTAATACAGAAATAGAAGGGAGTGGAAGAACATACTGCATGCACTTATACATTGTGCAGTGTGCTGGATATGCAGAACACCAATGTTGTTTAAATAAGTTACATCTCCAGGCTTACAGATGGATGAGTAAACTCCTTCACAGCTTCTTAGAGGTTGCATTTGTATATTTTGCTATCAGGTCACTACAGTGGTAGCATTTCTGAGACAGAGATATGGATGCTTGGTGGACTTGAATCATAGTTAAAAAAAATAAAATATTGGTTGCTCCTAGGCTTGGAGTCCCAGGACTGTTTAACTTTTAGACTAAACTGAAATTCAGGCTGCTGTGGGGTGCTGCTTACTTAGTGAAGTCTTCTTACATGAAGATCCACAATTATGAGGCCTAATTCATTGTTACCCAAGGAACTGTAATTCCTCCTATTGACCTAAATGGCATTGTGTATGTGGGCCAAAATGAAGAGTAGAGGAGTAGTGATATCATGGTGAAGCAGGGAAGTAGGCGAAAGTTCTAAGAAGCTGTTTCCTGTGAATCTAACTATAGCCAAAGGGAAAGGAACAGAGGAGTTGCTGTCATGAATCTTGTGAGTCAGGATGTATTACAAGTAGGTACGCAATTCATACAAAAAGCCCAGAAGGGGACATTTATACTGCATAGTGAACCAATGTGCATAAAACCTTAACTCAGGACAGATATCCACTCCAGTAATTGCTAGTCACACAATCATTTTTCAAAGAACACAATATAGTATCAGAGATATCTTTTCCTGTCTTCTGCTAGTGAATGCTACTGTGGGAATGTCAGGCAAACAGTCTTTCAAAGTCATTTATATGTCAGCTATGAAGTGAATGAGGCAAAACTGTGAAATTAATTGAAATTCGTTTCGCAGCTGATCAGTCATTCGTCATCTCCCCCTTTGGGATGAAAGGTGTGGACTGAAATAGGAAAGGAAGGAAATGATTAAACAAGTCTAAGTATAGGATCTGCCTTGGCTTGTGCCAGCCATCAGGTTCCATGTATTGGCCCTGCTGGTGGAAGCATCACTGAGACCACTCATAACCCACCAATGCTGTAGAAACATAATTTTGAAAATGAGATGTTTGCAATTATTTTATAGCTGAAGAAGAAAAATTCTCCTGCTGCTTAACGTGAATGAAAATTAGTGTAGGGCTGAGCATCATAAGAATGAATTAAGATGTTTTTCTTCATTGTGTTTTAGATACGAAATTAAAACGTGGATGATCCTTAGGCCTGAGATTACCTGATGTCATAAAACAGGATGACACAAATATTGCTCACTTATGTCACTATGAAGTTAAGTTTATAGTGGTACAATCAGTACTACCATTTATGCTATCTAAGCTCAGCATTACTAATTTTATCACTATAAAGCTATTTTATAGTCATATAAACAGTAGAGATAATGCTGTCAGGCATCAGTGTTAATGCTGCAAATAAACCTACAAACTCTTTATCCAGGTATCTTTTACGGTGCTCGTATGCACACATTAGGGACAAACTCACCATTGCAGTTTGTGATCTTTTGACCAGTTATTTTTATCACTGGAGGATGAGACAAGGGAGTGCCCTTGCACTTTCCTTTGGCTGAAATATTTGTTACCATATTTACTTTTCATGAAAGCCTACCTATGTCATAAATTACTATCGCATCTCCAACTGGGGATGTGCAGCAAGTACATCTCTAAGGGAAGGTCACACTCGAGGGATCTGCAAGCAGGAGAAGTTCAGTTTCTGTGTGAGGGGCTGGTATTATTCCGCCATTTCTCTTTTTGCTGGAAGAGAATTCTAAAGGAATTCTAGTTGGGAAAGTAATCTTTTCTACTAGAGAGCAGATTGGGTTTTGTTGCATCATAAGAATAGCATAAAGCAAAAAAAATGAAAAAGCTTCTCTGAGAGATTTAATGTTGCACCCTGCTGCCAGTTTATTGCCTCATCTATTGCCTCCAATAAGTTTCTTGGATAGAAGATGACCTCAGACTTGTAATGGAAGAATAAAAAGGAAATTCTTGTCTCTCATACAGTTTTACTGTTAATTTGTAACCCTTAGTCATAAAGATGGCTTAAAAAAAATATATCCAAACACCATGAGACTATGATAGGTTATATCTATCCAGCAGCAAAGACAGTGACAGAACACAAGGGTGCATATGATGATTTTATGGAGATTAAATTCAGGACTGATGATACAGTTGCACATGCAGTGTGATTACATAAGCCTTTTTTTCTGCAGAACATGAAGATTAATGAGATTACAGGAAAAAGCAAGAAAAAAACCTCACAATTAACACAGGGCGATCTGTTACAGGTGTTGATTAATCTTGCAGGAAGTCCAAAGTTTGTGTTTTAAGGTCCACCACATACTGCGGGAAACCTCAGGTTTATTCCCCAGTATTCATAGACAAGCATCTGTCTTTTGAGAGGCTTTCCTCAGTTTCTCCCAGATGCTCACAAGTGCTGCAAGGGCAAACCAAGGAGGACACTGCTCTCAGTGCCATGTAGCAGATGGGCACTGACAGTGCAATGAGGACGGGCTGGCACCATGATCAACATACTTCATCACTGTTGATTCTGACTATCAGGAGGAAGAGAAGGTTGAAGCAGGGAAAGAAGTGCTCTAAGAGCCCAACACAGATGAGGAGACTCAGCAGAGATTATTGTCTCTTGTCAGGGACTGTGTTGAGAAATTAGGATAACAGCTTAGATGAGACTTTTCATTTTTCATATGGCTAAAATGAGTGAGAAGAAATCCCCCCCTGCTATCTGAATGGTTAAAAAATTAATAGAATCATAGAACTGTATTGTTTGGAAAAGACATTTAAGATCATCAGTCCAACCATTATCTCTGTTAGGCCCACTTCTAAACCATGTCCCTGAGCACCATACCTAGACGGCTTTTAAACACATACAAAGATGGCAATTCCCTGGGTAGCCTGTTCCAGTTCTTGTAAAGCCTTTCAGTGTTGAAGATTTTCCTAATGTCTTACCTCCCCTCATATAACTTGACAACATTTCCTCTTGTTGCTATCCATTGTAACTCGTGAGATGAGACTGACACCCACCTCTCTGCAACCTCCATTCAGGTAGTTGTGGAGAGCAATAAGGTCTTTCATCATTCTCCTCTTCTCCAGGCTAAACAACACCAAGTGTCTCAGCCACTCCTCATAAAACTTGTTCTTGAGACCCGTCACCAGCTTTGTTGCCATTCTCTGGACCCTCCCCAGCACCTTGATGTCTTTCTTATACTGTGACACCCCAAACTGGACACAGTATTCGGATGTGGCCCCACTAGTGCTGAGTACAGGGGCATGATCACCTCCCTGCTCCTGCTGACAACACCATTCCTGATATAGGTCAGTGTGCTGTTGGGCACACTGCTGGCTCTTGTTCATCCGGCTGCTGATCAATACCTCCAGGTCCCTGGCTACCAGGCAGCTTTCTATCAACTCCTCCTCAAGCCCCAGGATCCTTCTGCTACAATGAGAGAGGTGTTCTCCACGTGTTGCCATCAAGCCTGATGTCTTGTTACATAGTGCATGGTCAAAGAATCTAAAGTCCTGCCGATGACACCAGTCTTGGAGTCAGGCATTGATTTGCTGTTTATTCCCTCGTCAATCCTTGCAGCTGGTGGAATAGAGGCAAACATTACCTGTTCTCCTGATACCTTAACCAGCCATCCCAGGATGCTGAAGTTTCTCTTTGTTGTCCTAGGACTTCCTGTTGTAATCTCATCACTGTCTACCTGAAAACTCATTAATAGGTAGTAGTCTGAGGGCTGAACTAAGGTAGGGAGTTTTCTCTGTACATCCTTTACCCCGGCCCCAGGGAGATGGCAAAACCTCCTTAAGGAGTGAGTCTGATCTGCTCCCTTCAGAAGCAAGTCTTCTATGACAAGGATCTGTCTTTCTTTCTTTGCTGAAGATGTTTTGATGTAAGGTGTAGTCCATCTTAGCCTTGGTTACACCTCTAAGCTAGACAAGCTGTCATCTTTGTCATTATTTAATTCCCCTTGCAGAACATCATAACTGTTTCTCAAGGGCAGCTGACAAGGTGGAGCAGTTACTGGGGACACAGATCTGCCACGCATGGTGCTTCGGGCTGGAACTTGTCTCTAAGTCATTGCATTGCCATTGTTCCCTAAATGTTCCTTTGAGTCACCTTGTCTAACCAGCTGAAGAGAGCAGGGGGAATCTCCCAGGTCCCATGTCTCGTGTCCCTTTTGGGTCTGTCCCAGGAAAGGGGGGACAAGATCCTGATAATCTATCTCTCTCACACATTCTCTGATGCTCCTTAACCTACTTACCTCCTCTCGGAGCTCTTCCACTAAGCAGAGGAGTTCTTCTACCTGGGCATATCTTCCACAGGTGTGCTCACCACTTCCATCCTTTACTGGTAGGAGGCAGAACTTTCACAAGCAGAACCTAGAGCTAGTTGCAACGTTGGTCCTCCTTCAGCCCAACATTGTGATGCACACCAGTCTGGGGAAGAGGAGATTCCCAGTCCTCAGAGATGACACAGGTGGTAAGGAGAAAGCTGCAACTTTCCCAACTGACAGTACACCACTCCACTTTGGCAATGTAATTGAACTCTCAAACTTTGCTTTAGAAGACTCAGACTGTTTGCTGTCCCTTCCTTTTTCAAACTCTGCTATGAAAAATTGGAAAAGCTTTTCAAATGGATATCTAAGAGGCACTGTAGAGGAAAAAATCTCTGAATTTAGTGTCACTGCTGTTTGACATGTTTCATAAAATGTAAGATATAAAATGACTTTTTTAAACTCTCCCTGAATATTCTGGGTTTGTGTTCTTCTTTATATCAAAAATGCTGTTGGCAGTCAAATAAAAGAATTTAAAATTTTATGACATATGTACTACATAAAAGTGGAGCTCTTAGAGTCAAACTTAAAAATGGAAAGGGCAGAAAGCTTAAGATATCCGTATCCAAGATTTTGAAATAATGCAATGCTCTGTATTAACGTCCTGCTCCAATTTTAACCAAAAGAGGGAATGTCCTACTTAGGCTGATTTTGGAAAATATGGGCAAAATGTGATGTAGCTAAAACATTACTCAAGCTGCAACCTGAAAGCAGGATGAGTTGCTCAAGACTTCCTGGTGCATGCTACCATATGTGCAGTTCAGCTAAAAATTCAGAATGTTTATTTAAAAATCATAAATGGGATGCTGCAAAGACATTGTAGTATGGTCCCCAAAGTGCTCCTTACAGGGCTGTGACCCTCTGGAGAAGTGAAAAAAAGTAAAGTCTCTGTGAAGTCCATAGTAGAGGGCTTCTCATTTTCATTTTATGATTATAGACATGGAAAAAGAGCCTCTCACTGGAAAATGGGATTGGCTGTTAGTTTAGATTCATTTACAACATTTTATATAATATATTTCAAAATTTGATGAATGTAATAAAAGTAAAACCAATACTTTTTAGTATTGACTTTTTTTTAAACTAACAAACCATGCATAGAAGGGAATATATGTAATCTCTTGATTTGAAAACAGGCTGACAGACACAACACGAAATTTGCCTTAAGTGTTATATTTTTATGTTAGCCACTTTGATTATTCTTTCTAACCAGGTGAAGTTAATTAAAAGAAGCTCTCTGCATACAATTTAGTCAATTATAAGTGTAAATAATAAGTCACTTATAAGTGTAAATAATGCAAATATCTGCACACTTAAATACCTTAAGACATCAGTCTAGTGCTTTGAAGACCAAGAGACACAAGCCAAAATTAAATAAGCAAGCTTGATAAAATCAGGTGATTATAGGACATCAGAGAGCAGAAAGTAATTTGTGTACTGTGAATCTAGACTGATCTCTACAGTGTTACTTCAGCTGCATGCATATACCTACTCTCTCTCAAGTGAATTCTTTTTCCAAAGTGCCAGAATGTGCAAGGGAGAAGGCTTTGTGTCCCATGCAGTCATGCTGAAAAACCAGGTCCTTTCTCTTGCATGGCCAGCTCTAAGCTGACTGTTACCTTTCTCCCGTGGGGATTGGTCATGGCATGGCACAAGAGACATTCAGCGCAGTGCATTTATTTCTTTGTCCTGACTCAACTGCCTCAGTTTCATCCTGCTGCTCCTTCAGTCTTCTCCTCTACGCAGCTTTTGATTAGAGTGATACTTGACTCTCTTTCCAACACTCTCTTACTCTATTCATCTTTACTTTTCTTTTGTTCACTCACTGTCTTTGTTGGTTTACTCTGTCCTTGTTAGCAGTGTTGCTGGGGGATCTTTTGCCAGTGCAGCTGCTTCCCAGAGCCAAGTATTGTGTTGTGTCTAATTACTCTTTTAAGCACACTGAGGTGAATCAGTTGGCTTTCTCAGGCACCTTGTGCAATAAGAAAGAATTCACAGCAGCAGGTGAGCTTCTTCACATAAAGCTAAAAATGTGAAGCCAGGAGCTGAGTTTGCTCAACACAGTTGAAGAAATCATGTACAAGCAGAGGCACATACAGACACATGGGTTTGAACATCTGCAGCACATGATCTAAAGAGACATATTTTGTGTGGGGGATTGTGACTCTGATTTCAAGAGGGTTCACATGAGATTGCTCCATTTCAGTTTTTCATTAGTCTTTTCATATGAGGATTGCTATTTACCATTCTCATTAACTCTGCATGCTTAAGGAGTCAAGGAATGGTCAAGAAAAAAAGTCAAAAGCAATCAAAAAGGAAAGTAATTGATTAAGTGACTTACCTGCATAAAGAAGGCTATGTTCTACAGGTTAACAATACTGAGGCGTAGGGGTGCTGGACAGCTTATATACGTCATCCTCATCTGTCTGTGTTGAGGTGGGGAAGGACATGGGGTTTAAGGGACAGGCAAGATATGACCATAAATAAGGGACAAATTAGAAATTATCAGCTTTTTCAGTGTGGCATTGCAGACAATTTCCTTTTTTTGAGGGGGGTTGATGTGAGAGAAAGTGAACTATGTAAATCTTTTTTCCTTTTTTGTACACCTACATGAAGTGTGAAGGATATATGTTCTTTTCTCATTGATATGAAACTCATGGTCCCTATATTTTTCTCAAGATAAATTTGAACGTTCTTTAATTTCATCTAGCTTTTTTTTTTGGTTGATTTGGGGTTTTTTGCTATCTGTGAAACATCTCAGTTCTGTTGTAGATTTTTCTGTGGCTGTGACCATTTTTTGTGTCTATGACTCTAGAAGAACTTTAAGCAGCTAACCATTCATCTGTAAGTTGGTGATTGCATTAGTATGGCTCTACAGTCTGTCTTGCCTGAGAAGGGACTGTATAGGTCTTGCTGGTCAGAAAGCAGTCACCTTGAACTCGGAGCACTTCTATGATTGTTGCCTTGTTCACCACTTTGAGAAAGCTCCCTGCTTTATCCTTACACCATGAACATGTCAGTCTTTTTTTGTCTGTACCTAACTGAGGAAGGACAGGCAACGGAAGTCTGCATGAGTTGTTATCAGCGGGCTCACAAACCCTATGAAAATGTAATACCTAAGACATAAAAAACTTAGGGTCTTCCGCTACTGATCAGAATATCAAGGGCTGGGGGAGTAGCACATATAGCTCCAGAGGCTAGAGTGAAACAATATTCCTGGGAAAAACTGGAGGAAGCCACTCAAGCCAGAGCTAATGAAAATGTTTTCACTGATAAGAATTTTCTAAGATTATCCCATCTCACTCTTACTGCCCTCCTTGAGGACCTGTCAAATCAAACAAAGACTATAGCTAAACTGTGGGTTTTCAGGAATTCTCTGGCACTTCTCTCTATGAACTCTTTTGAACATTTCAGAAAAATACTAGGTTGGTTTTGCCTGCCACTTGCCCTGACTTGACTGGATAGCTCTATCGAGAGTTAGCACAGTCCAAAATAACTGAATTAAACTAGATCATTGGAATATGTGGACATTCTCACTGTGTCAAAATACATCATCTCCTTTGAAAATCTGCTGTGTCTTTGGGTGTCATTGCTGGCCACTGATGGAATTGCAGACAAAATACCAGGTTGGATGCATCTTTGCTCTTATCCGCTGCAGTTAGGGTTATGTCAGAAAGCAGAGTATGAATGTAAAGAATAGGCAAGCACTGAAGTAGACAACCTCAGGAGACTGTGTATTCTCTCCCTAAAGACCTCCAGTGGCAAACATAACTCAGGTATGGTGCCAGGTATAGTTCAGTCTGCCTGGAGAAGGATGAGTTGACGTATGAAAATTCCTTCCAGATTTGCAGAGAACAAGCAAACATAAACACAGCTCCACAAAAAATGTCCATTTTGGGAGGGATTTTCAGATATGAGTCATCTAACTGTGCCATGAGACTGTCTACTTACATTATGCTCAGATCACCATACCTCTCACTTGTCTCAAATACTGATGGTAAGTTTCTGCATTGAAGAAATGTTTACAACTGAGGAAAACTCTCCTAGGAAATAATCGTGTAGATTAAAATGTAATCAATACAACAGCAAGCAAGCTTTTGTGTAGTCTACTGATCTCTGGAACTTCTGGCCAGGATGTGAGGCTGTGGCAGCAAAGCGGAATCTGACAGCTGGGCTGGACTCTTGATCTGGGCAAGATGTTTATATCCACATCAGTGAGAACAGAGGAAGCAGAGCACATGTGCATGTCCACAAAGAGAGCAGCTAAAGTAGAGTCATGTCAGCTGCACTCAGAATGCACAAAAATCTCAATAGCTCAGTGATATTCTTCTGATGTCAGCATCACAGGGTTGAAACACGGCCAACCGAGAGCAAAAGATTACTACAGATGTTACAATCATTCCAGCACCACTTAGCACAAATGGAAACCAATTAATCTTTGCAGGATGTCTGCAGAATACGTATGAAAAATTAAATCCTTGCCTTGCTGAAATCAGTTAGAGCTTTATTTCTGACTTTACTGGAGCCTGATTGCACCCTAAAAATACAAATCTATCTCTGCTTTGTCGATGATTTAGAAATACGTGTCAGTGGCTGGGCATAAGTAGTGGATTCTGCCCTAGAAAGGGATTGACTTCTCTAAATTTTCAACACAATTTTGGACTCGTACAATTTTGTTTATATGCCTGCAAAGAGAGGTCTTCATTACAAATTATTTGTGTTTTCTTTGGAAGCTTATTATAAACCCACAGGTGAAATTTAAGGCTTATGTATTCACCTACCAAGTACATAGATTCAATTCTTTTTACTTTTTCCTACAGACATAGTGGTAAGATGTTGATAAAGGGAAAAGAAAAATACCTGTTCAAGTCGAGATACGGTGATTTTGCACTTGAACACAGGAAATAATTAGATTCCTTGTAACAGGGGAAGGAATAATGTATGAAAAAGTAAGGCATATGCACAAAGTGAAATGTCTTCTGGGATTTCATCCCAACCAGTTGCTAACTTTATCAAGCTCTTGGACTTCCTCTTGCACAGATTAATATTTTCTAGTGGAAATTGGAAAGACCTGTTATAGAATTTTTCAGTTGTTGGTTGTTTCCTTGCTTTTTCCTTGCAAATTTGAAGACTGGTGGAAGTTGTCTGTGAGACCTGCAATTTCTAACCTTTTGACTGCTACTCATCTGCTCACATCCAAATGCATTTTTAAAAGACACCTATAGCAATGTAGCATTTATGGATATTTTTACCTTTATCACAAATTCAAAAGACTGAAGAAATTTTAACAGGCAGTGAATTTCTAGTGATGAAAGAAAGACTGGCATTTGCCTTTTCATCACTGTACTTGACAATGAATAGTTTTATATATGCTTATGTGTTTATTTACTGCTTTCAAAGGCATTCATATAATACTACACTTCAGATTTTCAGATTCAAAAAGCAGATTTTTTGATCTGGTATTTCTACAGAATAATTTTATTCTATTTAAAGCTGAACTGAGATTTCTTTATCTTATAGAACTGGCAAGTTCTCTAGCCACTGTACACGCTAATGGTCTACATTATCATATTTCTGGAAGGAAATTGTAGCTCGATTAAGGAGAGGCTTTTGTTCTGACACAAGTCTCCTCTGTTCTTGGGCGGTAGCTATTAATCTTGTTGTGCTCCTTAAAATTGTCATGAGCAGTTGTTTCCTGCCCATTCTGTGGGTGCTTAATTAATGTTTGTAAATAATTTTCAAGTTATTGATACTGTATTGATTACATTTTAATCTACATATCATTTTCTAAGAGAGTTTTCCGCTCAGCAGAAAACAATTTTTCAATGCAGTAAGTTACCATCAGTATTTGAGACAAGTGAGAGGTATGATGATCTGGACATAATGTAAGTAGACAGCCTAACGGCACAGTTAAATGACTCATATCTGAAAATCCCTCCCAAAACGGATGTGTTTGTGGAGCTGTGATTATCTGATTTTTGACTGTCGAAAAAGCAGTATATATTTGATCATGCGGACGGTGGAACATGTGTTTATGTGAGTGCATCTGTGTGCAGAATGCCATCCATTCCCAAGGACCATATTGTCGTGCCCAGAGAGATTATCCAGAAGTGGGTATTTTTCACAAAATGGACAAAATACCTATTCCACTGTGTTGTGCATCCCTGGCTTTCCAGATACTAGGCAACCACTCACTGAAAAACACCATGTGCCAAATGAATAAATAGAAATGCTTTCCAATGCTGGAAATATAGATCTCACTCATGAAACACAGGGCATTTCATGCTCTGCTCAAGACAGCAGGGCTGCTTGTGTAAGATTATTTGAATTTTCCCCTTATTATATTTAAAGCAATGCAACAGCAATATGAGATAGTAAATTTTAGAAAGGTGATGCTGCCTTTCATATCCTGTGACCAGAGTCTTTCCTTTTCATACCAAATCCTCAAGGTCAGAGCATTTGACCACTGTTGAGAACAGTTTTCTCAGATCAGTACAGCATCAGTCATTGTGCCGTTTGACTTTTCTTTTTCTGTGATTCCATGGATTTCCACCTGTCTGAGCTGTAGCCATACAAAACTGTGATCAAGCAAGAGGTAAATCATCTCTTTTGAAGGTCAATTCCTTAATTACAGGAAACAAAATGAGCCAACACTGTGCACTTGCAGCCCAGAAAGCCAACTGTATCCTGGGATGCATCAAAAAACATGTGACCAGAGGGTCGAGGGAGGTGATTCTGCCCCTCTACTCTGCCCTTGTGAGAGCCCATCTGGAATACTGTGCCCAGCTCTGGGGCTCCCAACACAAGAAAGACATGGAGCTGTTGGAGCGAGTCCGGAGGAGGACTGCCAAGATGGTCAGAGGACTGGAACACCTCTCCTATGAGGACAGGCTGAGTGAGTTTGGCTTTCAGCTTAGAAAAGAGAAGGGTCCCAGGAGACCTTATAGTGACCTTCCAGTACCTGACGGGGGCCTTCAAGTAGGCTGGGAAGGGACTTTTTACAAGGGCCTGTAATGATAGGATGAGAGGTAATGGGTTCAAACTGAGAGAGAGTAGATTTAGATTAGAGAGCGTAGGTTTAGACTATTTATAAGGAAGAAGTTCTTTACCCTGAAGGTGGTTAGGCACTTGCACAGGTTGTCCAGGGAGACTGTTGATGCTCCATCCCTGGAAGTGTTCAAGGCCAGGCTGGATGGAGCCTTGAGCAACCTAAACTAGTGGGAAATGTCCCTGCCATGACAGGGGGGGTTGAAACTAAATTATCTTTGAGGTCCCTTCCAACTCAAATCATTCTATGCTTCTAAAATTTAAGGTAAATTGCCTGCTTTTTTTAAAAGCCCTGTATCCAAAACATATTGCTTCCTCCCCTTTAGCAATGTTAAAACTTTTTAAAATTTATTTATTTTATTCTCCTTCTGAAAACTTACCAGGGAAATCTTATTGCTCTCTACAACTACCTGAAAAGAGGTTGTCACAAGGTGGGAGTCAGTCTCTTTTCCCAAATAACAAACAATAAGACAAAAGGAAATGGCCTCAAATTGCACAGGAGAAGTTAAGATTGGATATTAGGAAAAGTTTCTTCACTGAAAGGGTTGTTAAGGACTGGAACAGGCTGCCTAGGGAAGTGGTTGAGTCACCATCCCTGAGGGTATTTAAAAGACACGTAGATGTGATGCTTAGAGACATGAAATCGTATGGTGGACTTGGCAGTTTCAGGTTTATTGTTAGACTTTTGTTTTCCAAACTAAATAATTCTGTTATTCTGTGATTCTATGGTATTAGTACGAAAGTGATGCTTTGGAGCTATAGAACAACTATGCTACCAATTCATCCTTGGTAAACACAGATTGCCCTGCAGCCCATGGGGAAGATCATGGTAAGGCAGGCTGTTCCCTTGCAGCCCATGAAGTTTAATAGTGGAGCAGATATCTACCTGCAGACCTTAGAGGACCCCACATCAGAGCACATATCTACCTGCAGACCTTGAAGGACCCCACATCAGAGCAGGTGGATGCTCAAAACATGTTACATCCCTAGGGCAAGGCCATGCTGGAGCATGTGGACCCATGGAGAGAGAAGCCCAAACTGGAGCAGGTTTGCTGGCAGGATCTGTGACCCCACGGGGGACCCACGTTGGAGCAGTCTGTTCCTGAAGGACTGTAGCCTATGTGAAGGACTTATGATGGAGAAATTTGTGAAGAAATGTCTCCCATGGGAGGGGCCTCATACTGAAGCAGGGGAAGAAAGGAGTCCTTGCCCTGAGGAGAAAGGAGTGGCGAAGGCAACATCTAATGAATCAGCCACAACCCTCATTTCCCAGCCCCCTGCACTGCTAATGGGCAAGAGTTAGAGAAACCAAGAATAGAGTTAAGCCTAGCTAGAAGGGAGGGGTGGGGGGAAGATTTTTTTTTTAATTTGTGTTTATTCCTTATTGCCCTTCTTTGATTTGCTTGGTAATAAATTAAAAGAATTTCCCCAAGTTGAGTCTGTTTTCCCTGTGATGATAAGTAATCTCCCTGTCTTTATCTCGACCCATAAACCTTTTCTTATACTTTCTCTCCCCTGTCTAGTTCAGAAGGGGGAATGATAGAGCAGCTTTAGTGGGCACGTGTCCTCCAGACAGGGTCAAATTACTACAATGGAAGTAAAGACATTAGTATTTACTAAGAAATAAGGGAAGCAGAGTCTATATAAATGTCTGTCTGGGAGGAGGAGGAAAAGGGCTGAGATCAGTGTATGAGCTCATGTTTTAATTTGACAGCAATTTCAGCAAAACTGAGATTTCACCCCTCAGAGCTGGAAAGTTGTGCTGCCCATGTCACCTCCTGTGGGCAGAATCAGCTCAATCTGAATGGCTTCAGGGAAGGGTTCATATTAAAAGCTGCAGAGTGACTGTCAACTTTACAAAGGAATTTTCATCTGTCTATAGATATGTAAGTGAATGACTGCCCACAGCTAAAATTGACTTAGATCAAAACTGCGTGGAGGTGTGTACACAAATCAGATTGGACAGCAATGACACACATTTTCTTAAACCATCAGAGCAGAATAGCACGAACAAATGCTACTATAATTTAATGGAAATTTCTTATGTTATAGTTACTAAGCAGAAACAAAATCTTCCTTTGGTTCAATAATACTTCAAGTTATTTGTATGTGAAGGCAATGTAGTGAAATGTTTACTCTTGAGCTTTCTCCTGTCGTTTGCTTCCCCTGACTTAAATTTTCCTCTTCATCTGTCACTGCCTTTCCCCTTTCCTGACTTTGTGTCGAGGGTTAGGACTGGGCTGACCATCAAATGTTGACAGATACTCCCTAACACCTCTAACAGGGAATAAAGCAGAGAGATTTATGGTTTGGAAAAGAAAGCTAAAACAGCTTTAATAAAACAATAACAGTACTAATAAGGAAATAATGAATATATACAAAACCAATATTGAACCAGACTGTCACCCACTGACAGTAATTCCCACTGATGCTGCAGAGCAGGCAGGCACCAGGGAAGTCTCAAGTTCAGCAGCAGAGGGGAAATGGACACAGGAGCTGGATTCAGAAACTCAGGATGGAGATCAAAGGCAGAATACTGGATGGAGTCTTCTTTGGACACTGGCCATTAAAGAAAGAGGGCCTTAACCCTTGTGATCCCTCAGCTTTATATTGAACATGACGTATATAGAATGGAATACCCTTGTTTGTCACCTGTGCTGCCTGTTCCTCACTGGAGCTGCAACATTTTACTTCCTTGTGACCCCTTTTACTTCCCAAAACCCCCAGCATGGCACACAAGAGCCAGCAGTGGCCTTGGTCACTAGAGGAGTGTGTATCAGCAAAAGCCTTTCTGCATCCCAGTTCTTGGTAGTAACTACAAACACCAGGCATTATTATTTCTAGTAGAAGACACTGTCTGCAAAAACATGGTGTTAATTTCAGAAAGCACAACCTCTTAGAAGACTCTGAGCTGAAAAGCAAAATCACTGAACAGAATTGGTTCTGTTTAGCCCAAACCAGGACGGTGCAGAACATATGAGATGGTGGTTACATGTGAGAAAATGCAAATATGTTGGTAATGTCATTCCCACATGACATGCTGTGTTCTCTCCTGATCATTTTCTATAAAACATGGTTTTTAAAGTGTTTTAAAAGGGAATGACAAATGTTACTTCCTTTTGGAACTGATGAACCAAGATGACTTGGTACCTGGAAGACATACTGATGAAAAAGTACTGGGAAAGCAAATGGAAATTAAGATATTTCAGTTTTAGATGAATCGGAAGTGATGTATATGGAGTTTATAAAATACCATCTTGGAGAAAATGACCAGACTCTCAAACTTACCCTTTTAATACAACCAGAAAAAAATGGTGTTAAGTTGTGAGACAACCTGTTTAGAGATAATTGGATGATTTGAATTTAGAAAGTTAACTAGAGGCTAAAGAAACTGTTGAATCAATATCATTCAGATTAGATATTTTTCACATGTTTAATATATTCACAATTATATTAGGCAGAGTCCAAGAACAACAAGTAGACTTACATACACTTAAGTGTTAAGTGACCTGTAAGTAACCAGGAGCTAGGAGGTCATGTAAACTTACAGGCAAGCTACTTCACAAATTGTTTTAAAGAACATTTCCCATCTTTATTTATGACAGCCGGTACAAGTGTTTTTTAGAGACATGGTGGTTCATTAAATATCTCTCTACACCTAGCAAAAAATTATATTTCTTTTCATCTTCTCCTCAAACCTTATACATGGCCATATTGGCCAGTTTCTGGACAGTTTCAAGGAAACTTTACACCAGAAATATCCACACTTTCATAAAAACTGCCAACAACCTGCTCTGTATTCTTCTTAATATAAGTCTTCTCTGAAAATATACATGAAAATCCTGTGGCCTCTAGCACTGGATGAATCCTTGGGCTGTATCACAGCCAGAATATGAAAATTAGAATGTAATCCAACTGAGGTTACTATATAGTCCTCTATTTTAGAACCTCTATAAACTTTATTAACAGTGCTGTGATATTCCAGCTAGTACGCTTCCAACACCATTTGTGCTCAGTATTGTGCAAAATTGTTCTAAATAGTATGATTTTTTTCAGCCAATTTACATGATAGGACCCACTAGACCTATTTTACATTTTACCCGTGTCCCTTTCTCTGTCCACATTTATGCACTCATTTAACTAGTGTGCCTGCTTCTTTCATTTTTTTTTTTTTTCCTGAGGTGAAAAAGCCTTCCACCGTCTTCTCTACAGTTCCTAACAAAAAGGGCCAAATCCAATACAGAGCTAAATTTTATTTTTTGTGATGAAAGCAGGACTGGAAGATGCTTCAAAACTGTCCACTACTTAAACATCTCAGTGTCATTCCTGGTAGGACCTTCTTATAGTAGCAGATGTAGAGAAATGCAAATCCAGAGAGACACACTGCTCCATGGCGGGGGGAGGCCAGAACTTGCATCTAATATGCACCATTGTGGATCCCTCATTAGACCAATCACTTCTCTCTGTTGTAAATGACTGATTCTTCATTTTGCTTCTTGTGTGAATTTAACAGGAGCGCATTACAATTACCTTCTGCCATATTTAGCGTTATGCTTCCAACTCAGGATGTTAAAGTCCTCTTTAAAAGGGTTATTTAGCACAGTGTGCCTGTGACAGACGTTGAAAGAAAATGAAAGGGAAATTGTAGCAGTGAATACTTTTTATCTATTCGGAATCACCATCGTTACAGCTTGGAAAGTCATTCAGCTTACTTGTCCATACTGAAAAGTGTTCAATACTTTCTATGTCTTGAAAGGCTTTGTTGTCAAATAGAAGTTTATCAGTAATATTGGAGCACTGTGGAAATCAAAGAATAATGAAATGTTGATGGATGGTTCCCTCTGTGAAAAATATCATTTGTTTCCATTATTTCAAAGTGAAGGGACAAGTCTACACAAAGTCTACACAAAGAAGTTTTTCAGTTGGAGTTTCATCCCTAAGGCTGGCAGGTGCAGATGTTGGATTTGCATCAGGTGAGAGTCAGCAAGACTTCACTGAGGTAGGTGCAGTTTTATTAGTGGAGAGCAAACAGGCCACTGGCCCAAAGAATCATACAATGGCATAGGTTGGAAGGGACCTTAGAGATCATCTAGTTCAACCTCCCTGTCATGGATAGGGATGCGTCTCAACTAGATTAGGCTACTCAAGGCTCCGTCCAACTTGGCCTTGAACACCTCCAGGGAGGGGGCAGCCACAACATCTCTGGGTAATTTATTCCAAAGTCTTGCCACCCTCATACTGAAGAATTTCTTCCTAAGATCTAACCTAAATCTATTCTCCTTCCACTTAAACCCCTTTTCCCTTGTCCGATAAGTGGACAATCTTGTAAAAAGTCCCTCCCCAGCCTTCCTGTAGGTTCCCTTCAGGTATTGGAAGGCAGCTATTAGATCCCACCGAAGTCTTCTCTTTTCAAGACTGAACAATCCCAGTTCCTGCAGCCTGTCCTCATAGCAGAGGGGCTCCAGCCCCTGGATCGTCCTTGTCGCCCTCCTCTGAACACGGTCCAACAGATCCATGTCCCTCTTATGGTGGGAACACCAAAACTGAATGCAGTATTCGAGGTCGGGTCTCACAAGAGCAGAATAAAGGAGGAAAATCACCTCTCTTGACCTGCTGACCACGCTTCTCTTGATACATCCCAGGATGTGGTTGGCTTTCTGGGCTGCATGAGTGCACTGCCAGCTCATACTGAACTTCTAATCTATCAACACCCCCAAATCCTTCTCTTCAGGGCTTCTCTCAATCTCCTCTGTGCCCAGTATGTATTTGTGCCTGGGATTGGCCCAGCCCAGGTGCAGGACCTTGCATTTTGACTTGTTGAAGCTCATGCAGTCTGCACTGGCCCATTTCTCAAGCCCGTCAAGCTCCCTCTGGATGGCATCTCTTCCCTCAAGTCAGTCCACAGCACCACACAGCTTGGTGTCATCGGCAAACTTACTGAGGGTGCACTCAGTGCCGTCATCCATGTCGCTGACAAAGATGTTGAACAGCACTGGACCCAGAACAGACTCCTGAGGAACATCGCTTGACACTGGTCTCCATGTGGACATCGAGCCATTGACCACAACACTTTGAGTGCGACCATCCAGCCAGTTCTTTATCCACCGAGTGGTCCATCTGTCAAATCCGTGTCTCTCCATTTTAGAGACAAGGATATCATGTGGGACAGTGTCAAACGCCTTGCACAAGACCAGGAAAATGACATCGGTTGCTTTTCCCGTGTCAACCAGCGCTGTAGCTTTGTTGTAGAAGGCACTGAATTAGTCAGGCACGACTTACCGCTAGTGAAGCCATGCTGGCTATCAGAACTCAGATGCTGTTGAGTGTACCTGCTCACTTTGCTCACAGCTCATGTCTGCATATCAGCTTCAGCAGCTTTTCAGAAGGGCAACTTCACTGGCACTGTGCCACAGCAGCCTCCTCTTCTGCTAGTCACGTTCTCTTCCTCTGGTCTCTCTTCACCCAGACTCAGAACTGCTCCTTTTCCTTTCTACTAAGCACATGGCGCATTTGATGAGTAGCTGGGCCTCTTCAAGCAGTTGCCAAGTCTGACACCAGTTCTTGAGCCAAGAGGTTTCACTGAAGCAAGGTGATAATAACCACTTTGCATTACATTTTAGCCGTGGAGCCCGAAGTCTCAGTCTCCTTAGGGTTAGAAACAAAATAAGAATTCTGCATCCTCCATGGAGGTGAAACTAAGGAGGGTAATTGACCTCTGCCTTAAGCTTGCAGCATAGATTCCTGTAATCAATTCTCAGTCCATACTGATTCCTGGCTGAATGCTTTCACTCTTCCCTTATATCAGGCCCTGTTTTTTCCAGTATGACTCTTTCAGCTTAATATTTTCTTTATGCTATGGAAGAATCAATTGAGGAATTCATATAATGAAGGAACAGAGGGAGGCTAGAACAATCCCACTATGGGATTTTTCATTTCTAAGACTGAAATACAAAGAGCTCTGGCTTACATCTTCATCCCTATCTACTCACACTCCCAAACTACAGCAATTTTAGCATTTGCCATGCAGAGTTGGCTGAAATCCAGGAAAAGAGATGATGACTTCTTAAAATAACAGTATAAATGTATAATAGTCAAGCCCCAAAACAGATTTATCAGACTTACTATGCAGGGAGACCAGGCACATGTCTACTATGCAGATCCCTTGCTCATGTGGGACTAATGTTTGCACAACTTGATGGCTTTTTAAGACATCCTTCTGTAACTCCAGAAAGAGTCATGTATTTCTGGGAGAAATGAAAAAGCCCCATGAAAAATGTAGCTGAAACACAGTTAGAGCATAGAAAAGTTTACAATGAGTGAGGAGATAGAAAAGTACTTCTGTGTTCATTTTATCAACTTAGCTGTGCAGATGACATTTATTATGGGGTAGAGACTGTGTGACAAAAAGTTAAACAGGGGAGCTGCCACTGTTCCAAGAAGGTAAGGTGAGATGATCACCAGAACATTTCAAGCCTACTGGGAATTTCAACTAGAATTTGAGTCTTTTTGCAAGGGAAAAATTGAAGTAAAACACTAGTGAGTCAAGTCCAGCCTCGGTTTTTACCTGCCAGCATTCTCATGGGAGTTGCAGCTTGAATTTATCATGCTTCTTACAAGCCAGGTATCCCACCACGGGCTTCCCTCTGGTCAGCACTACCCTTGTTCATGTGCATGGTGAGAGATACTGGCTGCCCAGGGTCATCGGACACTTCCACTTCTATAAATCCTTGCATTTCCAAGAGAGGGATTAAAATTTCTGTTATATTTGCAGCTGAAGTAAAGATGAAGATGGGCTATGGGGTGACATCCTGTGTATCCTACTAGTGGAAACTAGTAAAATTAAGGAAAATAAAAATAAGGGGTTTTTACAAAAAAAAAAAAAAAAAGAGGAAATTTTATTTCAGGTGGCAACAGTTTTTGCCTGGTTCTTTTCCCTGAGCTTAATTTCCTTTCACATTGGGCAGAAGGAAAACATCTTACTCTCCCCAAGCATCACTACGTACACTGGGAAAAGCGGCAATGAAGTTCAACTGCAGTTTAACATCTTTGAACAAAGGCAATAGCAACCTTAATATGGCTATTTCTGAACACATGAATGAAAGTAAAGAGTGATGAAATATTCCATGATCTTAAAACAAGAAATCAAGAGTACTCAATCATTGTGTGTATGTGTAGCTGTGCAATAATCCCCAGAATTTCAGTAAAAATCAATTTGAAATCCAGACAAAAGTTATGCACTAGTTATTCAAGAAGATAGCTGCATCCAGAAGCCAGTAAGCTCCAAACAGCAGTGCAATTTTCCTTTCTTTACACCTTTTGCCCTACATGCACACAAATTGGACTTAGGGAGGAGGACAGGAAAAGAATGGAGGGGGAACTTGTTTACATACCAGATCTTTGTGTATAGTTGTTTTATTTCCTTCTGTCCATCCAATCTTTGTATCAGGTTAAACTATTTCTTATTGTCTTTGCTGTTTTGTTTCTTGCAGAGGAGCATCTTCATTAACCATGATTAGATCTGGACATCTTGCAGTTCTGCAGGGACTGAAGGAGGAAAGAAGCAGGAGGTGGGTGCAGAAAAGAGAAGGGGAAGTCTATACCAAGCAAAACACAAACCTCAGGCCTGATCTCCTTGATTTTGAAAAGGCATACTACAAACTCACAGTTCTCATTATCAAATCAGGAGAGTGAGCACAGATGCTCCTGTCAGCACAAAAGCCATCAGGTTCAAATAAGCTCTAGATGTGTGCGAAGCATGACAATTTTCTCTGATTCTCATCACAACCAATCCCACCTAGTAGCTGCTTTTTTTTTTTTTTTCCCCCCTCCTGGAAAAGATTAGCAGCTCCACAAATAGACTGCTTTGGCGATTTAGGAGACAAGCAAGGTCCAGTATAATTGGAGATTCAGGAAACCTGCCAGCCTCCAATGCTCACCTATGTACAAGTAGACACGAAATCTTAAAGAAATCTTTTCCTTTTCCTGTGCCTCAATATCCCCACCTGAAAATAAGGAGAATAATATTGGTCTCCCTGACAGACTTTGGAATGCGTAAAGAGATGAATATCATTACTTTTACTGGCTGTTACAGCAGGACTTCACACAGAGAGAAACACACACAAAACCTGTCAATAATCTTGCAACGCTGCCATCACACTCTTAACCTTTGTTTTAAAATTCCAGTTCTCCTCAGTCAGCATAGTGAAGGACATTTGAGATTTCCCAGAGGAAACTCTCCAAAATCAAAGTACTTCATAATAAAAGGAAGCGAACAGAGAATATTACTGTTTTTTCAACAACCAGATTTACATACAAATATTTTACGCATGTGAAAATATGCATCCATACATAGGAGGCTTTTTTAGATTTATCTGAAAATGCAGATAGTTGGGAAAGCAGTTCCTTGTTACAGTTTCTCATACACACTTCCAAGGCTGAGTTGCAGTAACTCAATTTCTCTCAGCTGATAATTAACATCCTTTTCTCTATTGCTGCCTTTGTTTAGCATATAACTTATGACCGGAGGTCTATAAATCCCTGACTATCTATATGCTGCAAGAACTTCTTCCTTATTAAACATCTGTGCTTTAGGATTCATCTCCTCCATCTGTTAGATGTCAATATTGGATTCTGTGATGAAATTTATAGCTTGCAGCATTTGCTTTTAGCTATCTGGTACAATACTATTATATATTTTTCTGGTCAATCTAATTTTCTAGCCTAACATTTTTTGTTTATCCAGGTTCCTTTTTCTTATAGTGTTCTATTTTAAAGATTACTAAAAATTATTACCTCTTGTGTTTGATAAATGCAAATGGAACATATGCAGCTCTAAATTGCTGCATAACAGGGATAAAAATACAGACAAAAGCAAGCCCCTTACGAAGTGCTGTATTTTAGCCTTTCTATCTTATAAAGTCTGTGTTGTCATCAAGTGAAAAAGTCTGTTCTGCCATAATTAATGTATTGTTTTTGTGTGAAGCCTTCTTATATTAAATGTGTTACAGACTGGCAAGAGTTAGGAATGGGTGTGTCACTAAATGCTGACAGGTACTCTCTAATCCCTCTCCTTTACCAAAAGGGAAGGAAAGAAGCAATGAGGCAGAGAGGCTTAGGGATTGGAAAACTAAAACAATTTTAATAAAACACTAGTAGTACTAATAAGGAAATCACCAAAATCATGATAAATATATGCGAGTATATACAAACCCAGTGCTGAACCTAACTCCCATGCTCGCCAGTGGCAATTCCCACTGATGTTGCACCGGGGAAGCCTCAGGCTCAGCAGCAGAGGGGAACTGGATACAGGAGCTGGATTCAGGGACTCAGGATGGGGATCAAAGGCAGAAAACTGGACAGAGTCCTCTTTGGACACTGCCATTCAAGAAGAGAGGCTTAACCCTTGTGATCCCTCAACTTTATACTGAATATGATGTCTATGGAATGGAATACTCTTGTTGGTCACCTGCACTGCCTGTTCCTCCCTGCAGCTGCAACCTTTTACTTCCTTGTGACCCCTTTTACTTCCCAGCACCCCTAGCATGGCACACAAGACCCAGCAGTGGTCTTGGTCACTAGAGGAGCAAGCATCAGCAAGAGCCTTTTGGCATCCCAGTCCTTGGTAGTAACTACAAACATCAGGCATTATCATTTCTAGTAGAAGACACTGTCTGCAAAAACATGGTGTTAATTTCAGAAAGCACAACCTCTTAGAAGACACTGAGCTGAAAATCAAAATCACTGAACAGAATTGGTTCCGTTTAGCCAAAACCAGGACACAGACTTTTCATCCAGTGATAGCTTCTATTGGATGGTGCCTTAGTATCTCAAAGAATAGCTATTCCATCCCACCACCCCACTTAGTTACCTGTAGTGGGGATACTGATAAAGAGTTCGGATGTTTAGTTTCAGTGTCATGTACAATGTTTTCTCTGTAGCTAATTCTAAGGGGAATGCTCTTTAGTTTTATTACTGTTAATGAGAACTAGAAGAGGAGACTTTGCATGTACGTAAGGAGAATGTAATGGTTTGAGCAGACCTGGAGAAAAACTGAATTTCAAAAACTGATCTTTGTAATGAACCAGAACATTATTAATTGGCATCAGCCATGATACAATATTGGGTTTAACATCTCTGTGTCTTACATGAGGTCAGAGAACTGTGTGCATGTGAATTTCACACATTTAAAAATACACAATCATTTGTATCTCACTGCAAAACTTATTAATGATGCGCTTTTACACATGCTATAGGTCAATCAAAGTATGTAGTGGTGGGTAGGACTAGAGTGAATGTTGATCAGTGGGAAATGAAAAAAAAAGAAAAAAAATACCACCAGCATAGGATTTTTGCTTTCACTAGGAACTAAAACTCAGAGACAGAATAGAGTAGGTAGTATACTAAAGTAAAACAGATCATAAGATAGAGAACTACCCAAACCTGAATGCTGACACCTATCAGGTTTTTAAAATATTTGCACTGTGGATGCCTGTGCTCCAATTCAGGATAGATTTTTAAGGCCCTTCAAGCATCACAAGAGCAACTTCAAATTGTAGTAGTGATGATGAAATAATTAAAGCATGGACTTCATCAGAACTACCGTTAATGTCATACTGGGCTTACACAGTTTGCAAAGCCTAGTTAGATTAAAGTTAATCTGCTTCTATTTAAGTGTGATGCAGTCCTGACTGTAGTGCTAAGTCTCTGCTTTTCTGTTAACTACAGTGAAGACCTGCAGTGAAGGGCAGCATGCAAAGCAAGATGCAGCTCCCTCATCCACACCCATTCCTGGGCAGTAGGGTTAGGCTACCCAGCATCGTTGGTTGACTCTTTGTGTAGGACCAACCCTGTATATCTCTGACACACTACTGCAGCATATTTGTGACTGACTGTGCGTGTTCAAGCCTGAATTTAGATACAGGGAGTACAAAATGTGTGAGACCTTCCTGATGAATCTCATATGACTTCTAGGTATGCTGGAGGTCCACAAACGTGGCATTGCAAGTGAAGCAGCATCCCTTTGAAACAGAAAAGGACTGTGCTTGGCTGGTATCTCAAGCTCAAACAACAGTGGAAAAGAAGAGCATGCACATGATACAGATGGACCAGAAGTCCAAGACAGTAAAATGCTTCCTCACTACACAGTTTGTAAATCTGCTGTAAGGTGATATGTATAGCTGCAATTTGTCTTATATATGAGAGCTGTGTGAGGATATTTGAAAGTGTATTGTGTAACACTATTCATAGACATGATGGGATAGGAATTTGAAACTGGAAGAGTACTGAAATTATTAGCTTATGACTAAACACTCCATCTTTCTGGTCCTCTACAGGAAGTGTGCTCCCACGTGTGGTCACATCCATGTGGAATGATGAAATAGCATGTCCTACTGGCAAAGTACCAGCATGTGCTTTGCTGTTTACATATTGAAGGAACTTCTCAGCTCAGGTGAGGTGACTGCATAGATTTCTTAAGTCTATGTAGAGCATAGCCAACAGAGATATTAGCAAGGCTGATCCTGCCTCTGCTGAAATCATTGCTGCTCTTAAAGAGAACAGTAATCTCTCTCTTATTTGCTACTGTGCAAAAAAATCTGGGGTAGATAATAATACTGCTTCTCAGCTGAAGTAATATTTCTGGCCCGCACATGATAGATGCAGAAAATCTATAGTCCTTTTGCTGGTTCAGTCCCTATTTTTCATTTTGCAGTTCACACAGAGCCGAAGGAAATTACTGAAATCAACCCCACTGATTCAGCTAATACTGAAACTGCTGGAACACTGGTATAGACAACACTCAGGCAGCATAGATAGAGTTTAGCAGCACCACACGTTCCTTTTGTGCATTCCAGCTTCCTTTCTGGTTCATTTAACTAAGTGAAAGAAATGGAACTGATCATCTCACATCTCCCAGGGAAGATGAAATTTGGTGAAGAAAGTATTGTGTAAATCTCCAGCACTGAAACAATCATCAACAGCTAATGAAGCAGGGGGATGTCACCAGTAATTCAAAGTGCCTATTAGGCTGTGAGCAGTCTGATCGTGTGTATTTGGCATTCAGGTGAAGCCTCAGGTGACTTCCCACTTCTCAGTGCTGCCCTGATGACATGCATTCAGATAAAGTCAAATACTCTGGCAGGCAATTTCTGGCAGTGAATTTAGAATTTTAGCAACTGGGATTATTCCTGAAAAAATTGGTTGCGTAATTGGAGTTTAATTAATGAGGCAGTGATGGTTTGTTCAAGCTATAAGAGTAGCAGCAAATAATAATTATATAGGCATCCTATCTCAAAGTCTACCCATATGCTTTACATATAGCACAGATTATAACTGCAAACACTACTGAAAATGCAGCTATTACTGGCAGCCTTATATTTCACCATGTTTTTTTCTAAGAAGTATCCTGTTACAAAGAATAGAGCAGTTCCTATTAATTCTCCTTATCCTTCCTGATTACACACAACCAAAGCTTTGGGTTCCTGTTTTCACTCTACCCTTATTATCTGCACCTTATCTTTCTTTAAGAATGGAGTCTGAAATCACAAGTGCCTAACAGTGAAGTTCGACCTGCTGTATTTTGACGTTAACTAGAAAAATAATCTGCTTTTTATTCCTTAATCATGTGCAAATAAAAAGTAGCAGGTCACTGGTAGGAATGGGAAGGCATATCTATCCTTCAGCCTGTCAGTCAGCAATATGCCCTGTGGCACAGTTAGGAGAAAGTATTTGATTTAGTACTGACATATTGTTCAAAGTACTAAATTATCATGTGGCTGAGGAATAGAAATGTAAGTAGATTTTCTGGAAATCTCTGTTCTTGGCCTCAATGTGTCAAGAGACAGCATGGGCAGGTGCCCCTGCTTGTCTGCATCTGAACATCACCCGTGTGGCCTTTCAGACTATCAGACCTGTACAGGTTTGCTTCTGCTTAGGGCACGGGTAGGAGCACCTGTGCATGCAGGTAGCTTCTCAAATCTGGCCAGCTGCTTCAGCCCCGAGAAGTGACCACCATTAGCAAGGCCATAACAAATGAAGCACAAGCGGGAGTTTCTGCCGTGCTCCTCAGAAAATACTCCTGCATGTATCCTGGGTGTCTTGAGCCTTGTGTGTATGTTGGTATAGAACAGGGTGCTGGTATAGAGCAGCAGTGTGCATAAAACCTCATGTCTTCATGTCTTTTAAATCCTGCTAGGCTGCCTGCACGATTTGATGCTTTATGCATATTAGCAGGCTGAGTATTCAGCCCTGGCACTGAGTTCGTAACTGAGCTCTGGCAGAGATGTTTGACAGGTTTGTTGATGTGAAACATCTAGCCTGTCTTCTGCAGAAATACCTTTCTGCCACAGCTAAATACAGTGACAGTGATAACGGTGAGATAGGGTTGCAGGTTCTGCAGGACAAGTCAGGTGATTTTTGTCCAGCTGAAAAATACGTGCGTGATGGACATGCCTTCAATACTCGCAAGGGGAGTCAATTCTGCTACTTAAGAAGCTGAAATGGCTCCACCTGCTGGTTCCAGGTCGGGAATTACATGTTTCATTTTTCTGGGGAAAATTCTGAAACAGGCAATTATGCAACTACTTTGCAAACACCCTCCCTTCCCGCTCCAAAAAGCCTCCCCCAACAGCAAGACACAAAAAATCCTAAAGAGAAAAATACAAGCAAGCCTTCCCTGAAATTAAATAGCGAAAATTTAAATGAAAAGGAAACATTATTTATGTCTTGCCAATCAGGGATTGTGGAAGAAAAATGTAATATATGAGAAAGAATAAAGTGGTTTGAAAAAGCTACTGGTGCCTCACAGTTTCAGGCTTAGTTTAAATAAACACGTGGACAGATAAAAATTGTGTTCTTTGGGGTCAGATAGCAGGCTTTCTGGCTGCAAAGTAGCTTTAAAATGAAAATTAGTAGGGGAAAAAAAAAAAAAGAAAGAAAAAATACAAGTGCCTTTCCCCAGAAACAAAGCTAAATTAAATTCTTCCATTAATAGCTTTAGGGATATATGGAAGTAGTGTGAAAGGTATTTGTCTCTGAATTAGTGTCTGATTTGAAAGGTCTGTTTATCTATAGTCAAACTCCCTCTTAAAGACTCAGTGACAGAGTATTCTAGCTTTTGGGTGGATAAGCTAAATATATCTATTCCCAATTAGGATGTAAAGCCAACTGCTCTCTAAAAGCTTTATTACAATTTCTAGGGCTTGTGAAAATGCTAATTATGGTGATTGCTATCCAAATGAAATTTTGAAAGTAATTTACTAATAAAACAATGTGACAAGTTTCTTACCCTGTTGCCATCTGTTCAATGCTGAGGTTGGACAAATGAGTTTAGGAGTTCTGCTTCTGTTTTTTTCATAATAACTTAAACATTGCTTTCAATAACTGTCTCAGTTCCAACGATGTATTTTCCATCCTCTTGCCCAGATTCTGTGGGACAAAGGAAAAAGGAAGGTCTTACATGTAAAGAAGACCAGCTTCAGGATTGCAGATTCTCATCCTTGGTCTGTCACAGATTTTCTGTGGGATTTGATTGAGGAGCTGGAGGCTCTTATATTCACTGCTGGTGGTGGCCCATGTTTGCTTTAGAAAGAAGTTTCTGAAAAGCATGGCCTACAGTACTGTATGTCTGCACTTGGCTGCAGCAGAGATACCAACAATATAGAATGCTACACGTTGACATCAACAACAGCACACCTATATTCTCCTTTGCATAATGATGAAGTGAACTCAGAGAGTAATTGCAGAAGAAAAGCAGCAGTTTTGCAGGAATGGACGGATATGTCTGTATTGGTAAGCCTGACTTTGCTGCTGCTATCTGGAGGAAAGCCTCTTTCCTTCTGAAGAGTACTTTCCTTTCATTTTTCTTGCAGTTATTCCTGCATAGTTGCCCAGCATGAGGCCAGACTATATCATAGAATCATAGAATCATAGAATTG
>NW_009694931.1:0-23372 GCF_000703405.1 Apaloderma vittatum
CTGGGTTTTAGCTAAACCCAGGACAACACCGAGGTAACCAGGATGTACATTTGTACACTACATCAACACTCAGAAGTGTAACCTCCTTATTATGTCCTGCTCATGGCAGCTATGAAGAACAATTTTCTCTGTCTGAATACTTTTTTTCAGGTATTTCATTTCAGTTGAATGAAAAAGTGATTCTCCAGAACTGAATTTGTCTCTGGGAATTTTACCCTCCTCTCCTGATAAAAAAATAAAAAAATAAAAAAAAAAGATCTTACTGAGATATTTACTTTCAGGTCATTGAGAACTGAAATAGAACATTTTTATTTTTTCAGCCCAGTCGGGGCCTCTGCACCACTCCTGCTACACAGAGTCCCTTAAGTCTCACCAAAATCCCAGGCATGTGGGTTTTTTTCACACGTTCCTGCTGGGAGAGCCCATATTTCTCCCAGCCCAGCTGCAGGCATCTGGGGAGCAATTCTTGCCATGAGATCAGTATGCAGAGCCTGTCCTCCTGCAGATCTGGACCCAACAGACTGCGTCCCACCCAGGTGGCCTCAATAAATTCATCCAGTGAACTGCAATTAAAATGAACTAATTTACTCTAAACTAAGATGTTTAGACCATCTCAGTAGGTGGTACTGAGACATTCAGTGTGAAAATGCCAGACATTCTTAGGATTGCTTTGGTTTACACAATGCAGAAGGTTTAATGTTTCTCTGCTTGGGAAAAAATAATTAAAAATCAGCTTGTCCACAGTATTTCCTTTCTTAATACAAGTCACTCTGACACATAAAAAGAAAGATGTGGTGGAGAAGCCCGAATCCAATGGTCCATTGGAGTTAGTGCTTATTGTAAATTACATAATTATTCAATTTGAGCTGGCCATTTGAGAAGAGAATAATAAATGGATAAGGAAGGTAGGTAAAAAATAATATAATATGCAATTATCAACCAAATTCTGGCCAATCTGCTTGCAATTTTACCTCTGACAGCTAAACCCAGCATTTCTAGTACAAAAAATATTCCAGAAATGAACTCTACTTTTGTTCTCTTTCCTCAGCAACAATTTATTTTATTTTGCAGTCGGTGGTAGGACCTCAGGAGCTTCTATCTGCAGCTGTTCACTGCAGCTCCGCAGGCTCGTCTGACATAACTCAATGGAGCGTTTTTTTTTACTTCCACGGAGCGTATTTGTGCTGCCCAACAATTCCGGTGAAGCTCTGTGCTCCTGCAGGTTCTGCTGCTGTTTTTCCCTTGCCAGCCCTCCTCCATGCTTCTGAGACCTATGCAGTGTGTTTATCACCAGTAAAACATGCCTCCCTGCCTTGGACGTAGGATTTCTATGCCAGGCTGCGCCCAGCATCACCTCCTGCTGCCGGCATCACCTTGCCAGCTGGTGCAATGCACAAATCCTGTACCTGATGGTTCAGGTGGCTCTTTGGCTCTCTAAAGGCTAAAAGAGCTGCAGCAGTTAGAAAATGCCAGACCCTGTGATACAGTGTCAAATTTTAAATTATTCAGGATATCCCTTTCAAAGACCTCAAAGGGCGTCCTCGATGCATTCTGCACCGAGGTGTCCCAGCCGCACACGATGCTGCTGTTTGTTGGGGTAGAAATCTTGTTCTTTAGCAGATCCCCTCAAAATGCAGACCTGTAATCAGGATATGGATCATGGGTCACATCACTGGCATGGAGGATGCTCCGAGGATGTGTGAGCTAGAAGCGAACCAGTCAATGTTAACAAGTTCGTTTTCCATTTTTGTGCCATCTCACTCTTGACAATGTAAAGTGAAGTGTGCTTTGCTGCTCAGCTGATTTCACAGCTTCTTGGAGCTTCTGGGAGAAAGAAAGAAGAAAAAGCTTGTTGAAGAGTCCTGTGGTCTCAGACTTGCATATCACCATGGCTGACGTGAAGAAAACAGCACACATCCGACACCTGCCCTCACTCCTGACAGCCTTGGCTTCAGGGGTTGGGTTGAGCCTGGTCAAATGCCATTTTCACCTGCAAATGACTAAGCAGACTCTATATAAATTTTAAAGTCAGGGTTACTGCCCTGCGTACGTGACTGGCATCAGCACTGTCTCTCCACAGAGAGAATTTCTTGTAGCTCAGTTAGGAAAAAGCTGGGATTGCTGACCCTCGTCAGTCCCTGTGGGATGAGCCCCAGTCCCATCCCACACGAGTGCAAGAAAAGAAGAGCACACGGCAGCGTGTGTAATGAGCAGAGAGATCATTAAACATGAGGATATCAGATCTGCAGAAAGCTTGAAGTACTTATTCAGGCTTCCTTTGCTTAAGCTCAAATTCATTGTAAACCTGGAAAAGGAAACTGGACAAGTTTACTGGCAAGAAGGAAATCTCTGCCTCTCAGTGAGCTGTTGGGAAGTGGAATGAGGAACCTGGAGAAGTGCAGCAGTTATTCTGTTCCCTGGGCATCCATTTTGGTCTGAGAAGGGACACTACGCTACGTAAACTACGTTCCGGACCAGTACAGCATTTCTTAAACTTCTGGTGATATGCAGGGATGCATTTATATTGCAACACAATTAATTGAGTGAGGAGAAGGAGAGCAACAAATACAAGTGCATTCTGGCTAATTCCAGTACACTGCCATGAGCTGCTCAAATAGTAAAACTACTCTTTCCATGCTGTCAGTGCACAGAGCAGGGAGGGCAGGAGGAGCTCCTGGATTCTGACCTGTCTCTATGCTGCAGTATAGATATTTGGACTCTTAAAGGTCTTTTCCAATCTAGGGAATTCTGTGACCTCCTGGGAAGGGATGGGTTTACATTTCTGTAAGGACAGGGTTGGAGAATTTACATTTCTATGCAAAACAGAAAAAAAATATTCAGTTTCTAAAGTTGTCAGCTATACCAAAAGCCTCGATGGTCATTCTGCACCTGAGATCACTGAGCAAAACAAGGGGTCAACCCTTGGCTCAGCCAGGGTTCCTTGTGCTCTGCCCTAGGGCAAAACCAAGGCATAAATAGCTGAAGCTGATGAAACTAGGCAGGTTTATGCTTATAAAGACTTTGGGTTGCTAGCTATGGACCAGGTCATGCAGCAAATTGTACTTACTCTAAGCATTGAAATACAGCCTTACTACTCTCTAAATTGCATGTTAGATGGGCTTGTTTTTAAACAACCTCTTCCCTTAAAGTACAGCTCAAACTCTTGTCCCCATCCTCTAGCTACTTGTGTTTCAGGTGAAGGAACTTTATGCAAGGAAATAACTGGGATTCGACGAAGGAGATGGACACTAGCCAGGGCAGGAGGCCCAAAGCTTACCTGCCATGGACTTTGGAGTAGCTTGGGAGTTTTTAATGTGCTGTAGCTTTGCACAGGATCTCCTCAGCTCCATGGTGAGACACTTCATTGCTGTCATGCCCTCACCCCAAGCCCATCATCCTGTGGAAGCTGGCAGGGAGCCCATTGCCACTTCCCTGAGACTCCCCGACTGTAAATTGCTGGGGTTGGCTCCCATGTGCTGCATCCACCATGAAAAATGAACTTTCAAATAAAGAAGAAATGCAGTTCTATAAATCTGTTGAGGAAAGGGGAGAGGAATATACTTTGCACGTGCTTTGGTTGTAGAATAAGCGATTCAGCCACAAAGCTGAATAAAGCACTCCAAAAAAAAAAAAAGGAAAGAAAAAAAGAAGACATGGAGAGGCCTGTGAAGGCCCTTTTTTGGCTCGGTGCAAAACCTCCTCTCCCCTGGGATGCAGCCATGCTCTCGGGCGCGCTGGGGACATGGGTCCCAGCTCTCACACTCTGCAGGGATCAGCACATCACCTAGCCAGACCCCTGGCTCCCCTGAAAAGCTCGTGCCATTCCTCAGAGGAAGAGGAAACCGCCTTAATTCCTGCACTGCTGTATTTCACTCATTATATTTATTGTTTCCTGCTGTGCTCATTTATTATGAATGCATATGGTGCCTTGAAGTTGATTTTCTCAGCAATTCGTCATTCCTGGAACCGCTTTGCTTCCCTAACGTACACCCCAAGGCTTGGCTCATCTGAATCGCTTCTCTTTTGTTAATGACTTCACTTTTAGCTACAGTTTTTCACCAGTGCTCCAACTGCCCAATATCCCCTGAGTGCCTTGCATGCGGCTGAGTTGTCAGAAAAGAGAGGTTACAAAGCTCTGACTCATCATTCCAGGGGACTGGTTAGCTCTGTCGGTTAGAGCATGGTGCTGATAGCACCAAGGTCGTGGGTTTGATTCCCGTTTGGTCCCCATGTGTTGCCTGATCTAGTTGACAGGTAGCGTCCCTGCCCATGGCAGGGAGGTTGGATTAAATGATCTCTAAGGTCCCTTCCAGCCTAGGCCATTCTATGATTCTATGGTTCCTCACTGAGAAGCTGAAAACGTGCATTTATGTCCTTTGCAGAAGTCTCATTTTTCCACCCGTGTTCTTTGAGTGCGCTGTCCTTCAGGAGAAAAATGCTCTTTTCAAGTGGTCAGTCCAGAAATACTGCACCTTGCCTTACCTGAGTGCTCCTGGTATACTTCGCTGTGTTTATTCCTTCCTTTTTTTTGAGAATGGATAGAGCAGACATTCAGCAAGTAAAACACTTGCCGTAGGAAACTGTAATGTTAGGCTGAGTGCCTGAAGTGTTCTGTATTCATCCCCAGTAATTTCTTCCCCAGCAAAAAGGCATATCTCCTGAGGGCAAGCCACAGAGCAACTGTCAGCTGGCAAGTAGCTTTCAGGGAAAATTTAGTCCTTCCTGTCCAAAACTGTGATTCTAACAATTGTTCAGCTCTTCGTCAATGGTGAAAGCGTCTAAACCCCAGCAGTCTGGTTTTTGTTCTTAAAGTGGGGCTAGCTGTCTTTATTGTGCAAGTCAAAACAAATTCTGGGGGAAAAGAGGTAAGGGGTTTGGTGCCATCCTTGCACATAAGACTAGTTATGCGCTTTTTTTTTTTCTTGACTCAAGTAAAAATAAGGTCACCTGCAGTCACATCCACCACTAACCCATGTCCCTGAGCACCTCAACTACATATCTTTCAAATCCCTCCAGGAATGGTGACTCCACCACTTCCCTGGGCAGCTTCTTCCAGCACTTGACAACCCTTTCAAAGGAAAAAAAAAATCATGATGTCCAATCTAAACTTCCACTTGTGCAACTTGAGGCCATTTCCCCTTGTTCTATCAGTTGTTACTTGGGAGAAGAGACCGACCCCGCCTCACTGCAGCCTCCTTCCAGGGTGCTGCAGGCAATGATGAGGTCTCCCCTCAGCCTCCTTTTCTAGTTTTCTCTGAACAACCCCAGGTCCCTCAGCTGCTCCTCATCAGACTTGTTCTCCAGAACCTTCCCCATCTTCGTTGCCCTTCTCTGGATGCCCATGAAAAAAAAAGAGCTAGCGATACTGATCTTACTCTTTTGTAGAATGACTTGTCCAATCTCCACTGAACCCAAAGCGCTGTTGCTGATCACCCAGAATTTCACAAACGTGATTATTTCCCAAAACCTCCACGGTACTGAACCTTGGCCATCTACTCGCTTCAGCCATGTTGGCCTGGGCGCTCTACTCAGCTTCTGGCAAGGGTCAAGATGCTTTAGGTGAGGGTGGGTATTTACAGCCGTCCTGGCTGGAGAGCCCCAGGACAGAAGTTCTCTGGGGCTCCTGGTGACCAATCACAATGGGGAAAGAGGGGCAGCTGGGCCAATGGGGAGGAGAGGATGGGTCAGGTGACCCAAATGGACCAATCATGGTGTTCCTTCCCATGGGGGTCAGTATACAAGGGCCCCTAAGAAGGGCTTAATGACTTTTTGTGCCTGTTGAGTTTGGAGCATTGTTGTTGGCTGTTCCTCATGTCTTATGTTGCTGGAGTTCCTGCCTCCTCTTTCCACACTGTAGAGGAGCACCATTCGACAGAACAGGTTGTCTTCCCCATATTGGTATTATTATTCTTTTTTCATTAATATGTTGCAAGCTTTTTTCAATCTTAATGCCTCTTTCTCATTCTCCTGTTGTCCTCTTCTGGGAGGGTGGTGAGGACTTGACAGAGAACATCTGTCAAAGTTTTATGGCTGGCCCAGCCTTAGACTTTGACGCCAGCCTGATGGGCTGGGAGTAGAGCTTTTCAAGAAAGTGTGTCTCGGTTTTAAATATGTCAGGTCAAAATATCTATTTCTTGAAAACAAATTAATGTAACCACCACTTAAAAAACAGTGCCTAAACTGTGAAACCTGTCATCAGAATAACTTGTTTCATTTTGGAGATTAGAGTCTAATGAACTTTAGGATATTTTTTTTTTCTTTATTTACCTCAGTTTCTATTCTACATTATCCAGAAAGGTGATAGACCCAAGAAGACATAAATTATTAAAAAAATGATCATTTCATCTGACTTTTGTGTGACTTCATTTTAGACTTGTTTGATCTGATGTTGAACAAGAAAGTTTGCTCCATTGAAATTAAAATTAGCAACCGTAATGAGGAAAAACACTGGTGCTGGACTGTGGTGTCGGTTTGTGCCAACTGAGTTTTAATTTCACATTAGAACTCTGCCTGTTTTTCCCAAAGTCTGGCAAGCTTTGCCCACAGGTCCCCTGCACATCAGCAACAGCATGTTTCCTGAATGTTACCTTGCAAAACTCCTACATGTGGGAATTGCTATGAAATAAAAATAGGCTTGGGCTTGTTCACATCCACCTGCTGTTTTCAAGTTGAAAACACGTAGAAAAGCAATTTAGAGTGACAGAACGCTTTTTAATTAAAAATAAAAATATATATTTTATTTTTATGGAAGCCTGGAGCTTTAGCTGAATTGTGAAACAGCAGAAACATGATGTTTCAGATTTACTGACATCCACTGTGCAGTAAAATACTGCTAAATACCTCAGAGGTCCACCAGGAATCTAAAGTTCTCCAATCAATTAAAGCAAGCTAATTCAAGGCAGGAGCAGATGTCAGGTCTTCTGTTTCCACAATTTACAACTTTTTGCAGACTGTATCTAAATTGTCAAACATTTCAAAGCTAGAAATGTTTCCCACTGCACTCATGGATGAGGCAAAATGGAGCAACTGATCTTACATCAGTAGTTACTAGTGGGCATTTGTCCTCCTATAGGTTAATAGAAATTAATTTACTGTTCCAATATAAGCAGGAAAAAAATATTAAATGATGTATTTCAGATTATTGAAGTCTAATTTTCAGTCTACTCCAATCACGTTCGTGACTGTTTCTCTTCAATAGCTTTGTCTGTGCTCTTTTCAAATCCAGGCAGGCTGTAAATTCCAGATTTTCTTGAGAAACACGGTTCCTGCCCTTGCAGTGACTCTTAGAGGGGAGTGCATCCCCTCCTAAATATGTACTGTAAAACATAAGTATTTCCAGCCTTAACTTTGTGCAAAAATCACATCCTTAAAACCACAAGGTTTCCAGGGCATGGATGCTCCAAACCCTTGGACAGCCCAGGGCTGCCAGGGTTTAAGGGGACACAATTAATCTCTGAGCTGTAGGAAGGCTACCAAAGAGTCCGATTAGCGCTGAGGCGGCTTTTGACTCGGAAGGATCAATAACGCTTATTTGCAAGTATTTAGAGTACATTATTTGCATTTGTGACAGTAATGAAAAAACTATTGAATTTTAATTAGCATTTTCTGGCTCTTCTGGGAGAGCTCCTATTCAATCCACAGATACTTTCACTATATTTCAAGACAACATCGTGGGCAAAATTCAGAGTAATTTCTGCTATTCTGCCATCACAAAAAAAAAAAACCAACACCTCCAAAGCACAGATTTCCATAAACTACCCACTGCCACGAGTTATTACAGAAGCATAATAATAGGTCTATTGTACTATAAATTGTTTGTCGTTTTAAATTTCTGGTAACTGCTGAGAAGAAAAATTAAATAAATAAAATGACCGATTTTCTTTTATGAAACCAAGCTTCAGCTGTGAAAATGTTGGGTTTTTTTTCCACTGAGCATAATAACATTTAGATAAATAGATTGACTTTTTCTCTACTTCATGCTCCAGAATAAATAATTGTACTAAATGTCCATGTAAATGTTTTAGACAGAAAAATACACAATGGGAAATAATAAATACTGTAAGTCAGATTGGTCACATAATGTAGGATTGCTATTCATCTCATGAGAATGGGTGTACTGTGAACAGGCTTTTCAGGTAAGAAAGGCAGGTAGAATAATACACAGATATTTAAAAATAGTTCTTAAAAAAAAAAATAGAAGCAGGGTTACGTTCACAGAAAAAGCGAGATGCCTCAGTTGCAATGAATATTTTCAATGTGTAGATAGAGTTGAGAAATACAGATTCCTTGACTGTTAATTTCTGTCTTTCAGTCCGCTTATATCTTTAACTGCTCCTGGCTCTACAGTCTGGGTAGGTTTTAATTTTTATTTTAAATACTTGTTTCCTGACTAGGAATAATTTAAAAAAATATTTTTTAATATCATAATTATTCAGTAATGAGAGTGAAGAAATAATCTAATCTGAAGAACAGAACTGCTTAAGAACTGTGTGAAAATATAGTCAAAACCATGCAGGTGGATGCAAAATGAGTGTGACAGGTGCTTGTCAAATATAGTTTAGAGGTGTTGATAGGGCTAGGAAAAGGACTCGATGATCTAGAAGGTTTCTTCCAGCCAAAAGTGTTTGATGGTTCTCAGTGGTTTGAGCGCGGTGCTGACAATGACAACACTGAGCTCGTGGGTTCGATTCCCACTCGGTCCCCATGTGTTGCCTGATCTAGTCGAGAGGTGGCGTCCCTGCCCATGACAGGGAGGTTGGATTAAATGATCTCTAAGGTCCCTTCCAGCCTAGGCCATTCTATGATTCTATGACTGGTAGGAAGAATACAGTGACATGATGTCCGTGGCCATAGGAAAGGACCCCATAGCTTTGTCTCAAACCTGAGCCCCTCGGTGACCAGGTCCTGTGGAACAGCAGGTTCCTAAGAGGAAAACTGCAAAGGGGTGAGCATCATCAGAGTAGTCCTCATTCCAGTACATCTTCCACGAAGGTTGTCCCAATGGGCCATCCCCTTATGCCACAAGTTGTTTGATCCTGAAGAGGGGTTGGACTAGATGATCTTCTGAGGTCCCTTCCAACCCCTGACATTCTGTGATTCTGTGTGAGAAGCACAGACAGCTTATGGCATGTGCAGGGTGGGATTCAGAACTGCGGTACCGAAGTTGGCATGTCTGCAATACAGAAGAAGAAAGCCAAGGCTAGTCGTTGTGTTGCCCATCTCCCACAATTCACATAAGCTCTCGGTATTCTCCGTCCTTTACGTGCAGCATCTGCACCACATGTGCCCGTGTGTAACGCCATCCAACACCAAATTAAACCGAGGGCGTTGGTACACGGTTGGAAATTGTGCCCGGCAGAGGTTTGAAGTCAATATCTTTGGCTCTGCACGCTTGAATCCTCTCTGATACCTGCTAAGAACAGCGAGTGCGGGTTTTTTAATTTCCCCCATTGAAATTCTGCCCCAGCTCGAGTCCCCTCATTGCAAGGCTCCCATTTATCAGCTCTCCCGCTGCTTCAATTAAATCCTATTGTGCTCCGAGGCAACGAAGCATCCGCTCCGGAGAAGAATTTCAATTTGGTAAACAGGCCTGTAAATACGCTGCTGTGGATAAATTGGCCATCAGTGTGGCAGAGAGAAGTAAAGCAAAATGTGTGATTACAGCTAGTTTTTATGTGCTAGGAAGCTGCTGAGATTTTACTGAGAGCAGGAACTATGCTTTTGCACCCTCTGCTTATGTGGCAGTTTTGTACCCATTTTATATGAGCTATTTTCAGGCAAACGTTCTGTGTCTGACTGATACTTCTCCCTTGGAAAGATACTTTTTTAAAATAATCTTGACCTAGATTCTTGTAATGAAAAGCAGCAAACAGCGCCAGAAAATGTTGTGCTCTTAGTGCTGTTTCATCTCCATTCCTTAAACACAGTTCATTTAAAGGAGGCGAATTCAATCCGCGGCAGAAGGCTGAGGGACAAGCGCTCAGATTTCAGCTTGTGTGCATTTCAGGCTGACTGCTTGGCTGAAACACGTTTCTTCTGTGGAAGGGAGGGCTCCCCTTTTGCAGAGGTTATTGGTGGTTGCCTTCTCGCATGCTTTTTGGAGCTCTTCTGGAGGCAGCAGTGATGCAAAGATGCCTTTTGGTGGCTTGGCCATCATGCAGGAGACCAGGGCAGTGGTTCTTGTCCATCTTACTCCCTCTAAAGCTGATCCCAGAGCCTCAGGAGCAGAAAAGGATAATCTCTTTATTCCAGTTCGACATCCTGAAGGATCTCTGGGCTGAGGATCAGCAGTATCTACCTCCTTTTGGCACCCTGGGGACTGAATAAGCACAGTTTGGTGTCAAAATGTTATTGACTGTGTGAACTCTTTTCTTGTCTCCCCAGAGGGATCTGTGCGCTGTGTCTTCATAATACTTTTTTCCTTTATAGCAACATGTCCAAGAATGGGGAAAGAACACTTTGGAGCAAGAAAACTTCTATTTTTTTTTTTTTTACCAGGTAATCTTGCCCTGAGCCCAAGCTCTCACGGTTAACCACAGAAAGCTGACAGCACAGCTCCGAGACGGTAAATGGCAGAGTAAAAAAAGCCCAAAACACAAAGAAAAGCAGTCTTGCTCCCCAGCTGAACTCATCTGGCAGCTCTCCTTCAAAATGCTGAGTTCAGCTAAACTCAGACGCCTGAATGCAGGGAAATGTGCAATAAATTATTAAATTACGACTTTATTGTCAAAGCGAGTTTCCCAAAATAGAAGCGTTTTCAGAAAGGATTAGCCATATTCACAGGAGGTAGGTCCTTTGGAGAGTGTTAAAAATGCTAATTTGGAAGCAGCTTAAAATGCTTATTGCTGCTGGGAGGGAGAAGAACATCTTGGGGCAGAGGTGATCCCTCCTAGGCAGTCTGCAGGACAGGAAACCAGGATGGAGGATCTTTATAGGTTTTTTTTTTTAATGTCAAAAGCAATTGATTCCTACTGATGGGCATTCCCCTGTACAGGTGAGGAGTGGGTTTTACCTGACATGGGCTCCAGATGCTGTTGGGATGCATTCTTCTGGAAAAAAGAGGGAGTAAAAAAAAAAGTAAATCCAATATCTAGACGATTTCCTGGTCCTCATCTTGAATTTGTCTGTGCTTCCATACATATAAATATGGGTCATAACGGTTAGAAAGGAAAGGGGATTGAATTAGTCTGCTTTCTGGTGTGCTGGTGGTGGATTAGACTCAGTTTCATTCCTGCAATACTGTTATGTTTGAGCATGAATTTTTCAGTCTGTATGTTATCCTCACAACACCTAGAGCATATGGACAGTACGTCCGTAAAGAAATAAAACAGGCACATGAAATATTGTTCTTTTATAAAGTGCTTTGCCTAGATGAGCTTGCTGATGTGCCATTGCAGCAGTGAAGTTATGCTGCAGTAGTTAGACTGTGATATTCCATGAATCAGATTTCTACAAGGTAATTCTATGGAGGCCGAAGAGCCACAGTTATTATTATTTCAATATGATCTGGCATTGAGACAGCTCTCTATGGGCCAAAAGCACCCATCAGAGCAGCTGGAAGTGCTCTTCCATGGCCTCGCTTGAGATCTATAAAACAAATACAGCTACAGTAACTGCAAGCAAGCTCTATCAGTGGGCTTGGTTATAGGCTCCCAGTTAATCTTTTTGGTCTGCCTTCTTTTTTACAGTTTGAGATGCTGTAATTCCCTTCCTTCTTCTCCTCTTTCGCTGCAGCCCGATATTCAAGAGGAACATTCAAGGTTCTCGCTGCCAGGTGAAAAGAATACTGCACTATCTCCCAGTTTGTGCACATATTTTCACAAATCCCTCAGGTTGCTGAGGATTTTTAGCCAGTTTCCCAGTGTCTTTTGTAAGATATTCCTTATAAGGTGTTTAATTTCCATGTAGGAACCTGAAGCTCAGCAAAATCCACGCTCTGAATGAAGTAGTTATCCACTAGAGCTTCTGCATCTTTTTTTTCCTCTCGGCAGAATGTTTTATGTAGCAAGATGTGATGAAGGACAGCACACAAGTCAACTCGGTGGGTAAGATGGAACTCAGAAGCAGCTCATGCTGTGTTTAGGGGAAATGTATTCCCCTGTCAGGACCAGAGATCTATCAAAGGTCAGCAGAGTACTACACAGTGGTAAGGCTGGGTCCTCTTATTCACCCAAACACCAATTGCAGGAGGATTTTCCAGGCTTGAGATTGCTGGGAAGTATTCACTCATTTATTTGTGGTCCCTATTAGATGCTTTCAGACACCCTTCCTCCTAGCCTCAGATATTTCAGGTGCTTAATGCTGGGCTATGAATTTGTGAGACCACTTCACCCATTCATTACAGAGAAAAGCTGCCATGGCGAGTCTGACCAAAGAATCACCCAACCCTGTATTTTGTCTCTGATGCAACCAAAAGGGAAAGGATATGATGATGTGTACGGAGCGGCTCTTGCTCTGGTACATCCCCTACTGTAGAAAGGCCACAGGGTGGGGTGGACACACAAAGCACAGGGCAAGGTGGCACAAAGCTCCAGAGATGAGCCATGAGGAGCATCCCTCCAGCACACCCAGATAGTGTGTGAGGTGTGCATGCTGCACAGGCTGCTGCATTAATGGATTTAATGATCAAAATAAAATAGCTGAACACATGCAGATCTACCTGGGGAGATGTGTGGAAAGAGGTACATGACAACGTATTGGGTGTCGTCTGGACTGCTGGAGCTGCTGGCAGAAGGACACAGCCTTTGCGGAGTTACTCACTTCCCAGGGTAGGTTTTACAAGGAACATACACAAAAGGAAAAGCAAAGTAGTCAAAGGAAACAAAAAAATAGCACTGCAGGGGGGTTCTGGTATTATTGCAGGGCTCAGCATCACGAGCCCGGTGGCGGTGACAGGAGGGGATTTGTGCCAGAGCTGGGATCGTGAATGGAGACACTTGAGAGCTGCCAGGGTAATATGTCTAACGTGTATTTTTCACATTAGCTTCTGAGTGTATTAAAACAATTTCCAGCTCTGCCTGAAAGCTCTTTCTGCTAAACTCCCCAAAGGATCTGCATATTAAAATTGCTCAGGTGTTCATGCCCTTCTCATGCAAATTCAGCTCCAAATTAAAATAACGTGTGCAAAATCTTGTAATGTACCTGTATTTTTTTTTTTTTTTTTACTTCTTGTTGCCTGAGTTCTCTCTTTAATGAGTACCGGCTGGGATAAACCATCCTGGAGGATGCTCTGTCTGTGAAGAGGTCATCAGTCCATCATTAGTCATCATCCAGCACGATAGCTTGTGTTTTAGCCCATTGGCAACGGTCTGGGGAGCACAGCTCCAAAGCTCAGGTTATTCGTAAAATTTGGTGGCCTCCACTACCTTGAATGAAAACGAGCTGGGGAGGTGGGAAGGGAAGAAAGCGCTCTTGCAATTTGTGGAGGGGATCCTGCTTTCAAATGCCACTTCAGGGATTAAGACTGTGATGCTGCTTAGCAACATTTCAGCGACGGTCCTTTGTGGATGTATTCACTGTGATCTTCAACAATTGTGCTGCTGTCATAGAGGAACCTAACATGTGTTAATTTTTACAGCTATTTTACTTCCTCTGATCATCTTCCTAAAATGTTATGGTTGTTTTTTGTTTGGTTGGTTTTAATTCTTAAAACAGATTTCCCTGCTGTGCTCCGTGTTCTGCTTGAAAGATAGCAACAAATTCTTTCTTCTTCTTTTTTTTTTTTTTTTTTGTGGGTTTTCACCATCAGTGAAAGGTCATGAGCAGTAAGAGATTTCCCCCTGGCAGCACCATTGTTGACACGGACTCAAGCTCCCTCATCTCCCACCTTACCCAGAAGATGTGCTCCCTCCAGGTGGCCAGAGCAGCTCAGCTCAGATGATAGGGCTGGCAACGTTCGGTTTTTTCTGCGGTGAGTCGTCTAAAAGTTACCAGGTATGAACTGTTTCTGTCCTTGGAATTCTTATTTTGCAGCGGGCATTTTGTTGGGCATGGCCGGTGTGTGTGTGTATATATTCCAAATGTAAACTCTGTAGGCAGGCTTCAGCAGAACCCAAATCTGAATTTTTTTTACCAAATTCAAACAAGTTTTCTGTTTTACTTTTACCAGTTTGTCCAGGGTAGCATCTGCCACTCTTTTACCCACCTTGTCTTCCAGAGCCAGCTCTTCTATTGCAAAATGCTTATTCTGATGTAGTTTGGGAAAAGAATTGTCTTCATACAACATGGAAACTGTCTCTCACTGCCAAAGACCACAATTGTTTAGTGCTACGAATGGATTTTTGGTCTAATTCTCCAAAAGATGTGTTGTATCTCTGTACCAACAGATGAGAAATTCAATATTCTTTACTCTTGTTGCGAGCTGGCACAGCATTATGTCCTCTAGGGCATCGTATGAGCTGAGGGGAAAACAAACCACTTGTAGTGAGTTACTGTAGAAAGTTAAAATTTTCAAAATCCATTTTCTTTATTGTTAAAAAAGAAAATTAAAGTTTCATTCTCATTTTCATTTAAAGTATTTAATAAAAATTTATTAACATTATTCTCTGTTATTTTGGGTTTTTCTTCCTTTACTTTTTGCTACTCATTTTTTCCCTATTTTCTCCTTTTTTGCTTTTTATTCCAAAGACACAATAAGAACGGGACATGAAAACACCAAGCAGAAAAGCAAACATACCTTTTTTTTTTAGTTTTTTTTACAAAATACTTCATAAAATTAAAGACCTTCTCCCCTGGAAGACTTGGTATTTGGAGTGCTTATTCCAGCCTTTTTCCTTCTCTTCTTTGCAGCTTCCCAGGGCTCACACTGCCAGAGAGGTCTCAGCCTGTCCGTTCTCCACCTGGCCCATTGGTTACACCATCTCTTCCTTTCTCCAGTTGGCTCTTACACGGATTTCCTCAAGCTTTTCTTCGCCGACTTTGACACGACCTTCATCAAGCCCACATAGAGCTGCAAATACATCCAGTCCACAAAATAAAATGTGAATTTGTCTTTATTAACAGTAGGGTAAGTATTTCCTCCGTAGCCTTAGGACAGAAGTGTGTCGTTAGGACCAAAGAATATTGTGTTTCGGCTCCACCAGCGCCTGGCATGGTGGTTTGTCACGACTTTATGAGCTCCTTAATGATGCTAGAGTGGACAGTGCAGCATTAGGATGATAAAATTACTTTATTATAATTAGAGTTAATATGCCCATTACCAGTGTCTACTACTGATGACCGTGGAGGAGCACCCTGTTGTTTTGATAATGTTCTGGTCTTCTACATTGCCGCTTAGCAAAAATCTCCCCCAAAATTGGAAACCTCACCACTGTCTTTAAGGTTTTGTGACCCTCGCTGTTCCCACGGTTCCGTCTCCAGCTGAACCTTAACACTGACACCCAGCACCTTCAAAAGGAATAGATATCTTTCCACCAATGGCATCTCTCATAGCACCAGGGGTCCAGCTCAGCCTCGGTACTGGGAGCATCCGTCAAATGCTCAGAGCAGCCTGGCTATTGCTCCTTCCTGCCTGTTGACAGCAGCCAAAAGAGAAAGAAGTAAATTTTGATTTGTTTGAGTTTATTAACCGACTTGATGTCACAAGGGACCTCCAGGTAATGTAGGTCCGCCTTGGACCAGTTCTAGTAGTTGACCCTTCACCATTGCAGCTCAGCAGCTGAGCTCCTGCCGTTACCTGGGGACAGCAGCTTAGTTTTTCCTGGCGCACCAGGTTCCCCAATTTCATCTCTAGTTGAGAGGGTGAAATCTTCTCACCTGGGCTGGATTGCACTGGTTTTGAGCACCACTTTTATTGGCCAGCCCCAGAGAGTGTTAAATTGTTATGACACATTTTGCTTGTTTAGAGGAACTGTGGTTCTACTTAAGATTAAAAACAAGTTGTGACTCTGAGTCCAATAAAAACACAATGTGAAGGACATACTCTTAAATTTAATTTACTTACCCATAGGCTGAATATCTTCATGAATATAAGAAGTGCAGCAAAACAATTATTCTAATTAAAAAGAAAGATTTGGTTAATTTACATTTCAGTCCAGTCTTGGATAGACCACAGTCTCTCACCAGCCTGTCCATTAAGAGAGAAAAGATCAAAGTGGTTAAATTGAATTATAGATTAGGATCTTGTTGACAGACACTAGAGAGCAGGAGTCCAACAGGAATAAGCAGAAAAGAAGCTGTAACAGAATCACTGGCAAATTCAGAAGAGTTTCAAAAACTCCTCTGAATAATTACCACTGATATGGTGGCGGAGATTGCAGGAGCTAAATTTCTGTGGAGACATCCACCCCTGGATGCTTACACATGAGTAAGTGTGACTTGCTGAGTGTATCTTCTCAGCAGCGTAGAGTCCACCAAAATCTGCTCTCCTGAATGTTTGTGACCTGATTTCTTTTACTCTTACTCCATATAGAAATTTCTATATACTTCCCATTAACAGATGATATGATGGTGCTGTTACTCACAATGTTAGTCAACTGAGGGAGAAGGAACTTTCTCAATAGGCAGTAGATATGTTGCCCATAAATACCTTAGGACCTCAAACAGGGAAGTATGAAAATAAGCAATATGTTCAACTGGGCTGTGATGACCAAGACCCTGTACTTTATTTCTGGTTTCTTTCCTTTTCTTTTCTCTGTAACATGAGCTTTGCACAATGACTATGATCAATTTAGAAGATACATAAGAAAATAAAGGCAAAAGCAGAATTGTATTTTTCTGGGTGCAAATTGGAAACTCTCTCTGCTAGTCACACATTTGTTAGAGGGATAAGGTTTTCACGCTTCCCCTGTTAAAACATAACCATGCAGTTCTCTTGAATATGCTCTTCTACCCCAGTTTTATATATAAACTGCCAAAAAACCCTACAGTTGTTCCTCCTCTCCTGCTATTCCTCAACTGAATTCTGTTGTTTTCTGCATTTTCTCTGGTGCCGTTTAGAAAGTAGGAGCACCCTGGCAACCATTTGAATGGCTAATTTTTTTTTTCTTTCCATCCAATTCCACTTAACTTAAAAAAATGAAAAAAAAAGTCCTACTAAGATGATACATTTAGATATGCTTATGCTATAAGATAGATATGCTTATGCTAAATGTTTATTCTGCTGTTGGCCACTGTGGTGCTGCTTGTCTGCTGTGTGACGTGGAAAATGTGATTCAAGCAGGGAAGTGTGAAACAGAAATCGAGCTCAGCCGACTGTCTGAAGGGACTCCAAGAGCCTGTCGGTAAGTTGTGCTTGTGTTAAATGGTTAGGAAGTGAATTAAGGTTTTTGTCTGTATTCTATTATTTTTATTTGGATTTTGATGTTGCTGAACTGCCACGTAAAGCAATCATTTTCTCAAGAGGTTTCAGAGTTAATTTTGTAGAAAGTTAACCATTTTGTTTCTGATCAGAAGTGTTCTTTATGGGTGTCTTCCCACAGGTTTCCAGCAGCACATGTTCCTACAGAATGATGATAAACTCTCATTTCATTTTCCATTGGAGTCCTTAAGAAACTCCCTTTTTTACAATTTTGACATTACCCTTCTATATATATTTTAGTGTAAAAATATAAAAACATTCAGAAACCTTGGCTTTATATTTTTCATGTAAATTCTACAGCTTTTTATACCAATGTTGATGAAGGAGAGCTCCTGGCTCCGAGGAAAACCATTTTAATTTTAGTTTTAGATTTTCTACTTACTTTAGAAACAGAATTGCTGAGAACTGAATTTGGAGAACAATTAAGAATCTCATTTCTACAAGCTTCAGACAGAAATTTCTATTCATTCAAGTTAAGCACAGTTTATTCTTTCCACTCTAAGTAAAACAATTAAAAACAGCTTAGCAACTCTGAGTTCTAGTTCCTGCAATCCATCTTGAAGAAGGAACCGCTCCTGGCATCCACCTTGCAGACTGCTTCCCAGTTTCCTAATAAAAGAAAGGGAATGAGTTAATTCTTTATTCTTTCAAGTATAGAAACAGCAGGAAAATTGTACAGTCCTGGGAAGTTATCCATGGGATCTGAAGGTGCCGAGTGCTGTTAATACCTGCTGAGGCTGCAGCAGATTAATTCTTTCTTTTTTTTTTTAAACAAATATTTTTAACCAGAATATTCCTGAAACTGAAAAAGTGAATGGGAAACAACCGGTTTTGTCTAATAACTCCTGACTGCATTAAAAAGAGAAACAACTATTTACGATGTTCAGAATTGTCAAAATTGAAGGTTTGTTTTAATTGGCAGTAAAGGAAATATTTGACTGATTTAAACGTGCCCACAAGCACACACTGCCTCCTCTTTATGGACTTTTTCAGTTGCTGTTTGCAATGCATTTCCATTTTAATTTTATTTTTTTTCCTTCTTGAATGTACTTATCTTCCTTTGAATACAGAGGTTTAATGTAAGCTGGAAAAAAACACCAAATTCCCAGCAGCAAGTCAGAGGACCCCACAGCCAGACGGCTGCACACGCCACGTGCGCATCTTCACTACCTGATGTAAGATGAGAAATAAGTGTTAAAAAATATCATTCTTGCTCTATTTTAGACATCCTTAAAGCTGGCATAGCTGGACGGGAAGATTTTTTCTTTTTTTTTTTTTTCCTTTTCCCTCACATGATTTATAACAGAATATTCTGCGTGGTGGAGCGCCTGTGGTTTGCTTTGTATTCAATTTCTGCAGGATTGAAAGAAAATAGAGGAGTCCTACCTGTGTGTCACGAACACGGTGCCGAGAAACGGCTGAACCCTGCATGCACTTGTGTGAGTGCAGTGGGAGGTTGGATTTGACTCGTTTCAAGCGAGTGTTTTCATTGTGTTGAGGCGTGTAGGGGAGGCTGGAGGTCTCATGGACTCCGGCACTTCAGGGTAACAACTGACAAAACCAACACCGACATGAAAAGCTTCAATTGTGTTGTGTTAGCGGAGCAAGACAAGGGATGGAGATAAAGCAGGTAGATGTCAGCTAGAGCGTCGTCCTGCCAGAGGGCTGTTCTGCATTTAGAGGGAGCATGAAGGTGACACAGGAACCTCATGGTCTGGAGAGACAGACTCACAGAATCACGGAATTACAGCGTGATGGGTGTTGGAAGGGACCTCTAGAGATCATCCAAGTCCAACTCCCTGCCAGAGCAGGGTCACCCAGGGCAGCCACATATGAATGAGGTGCAACTTCCCATGTTCTAACTTCATTCCTTATTCTATTACTGGGCACCACTGAGCAGAGATTGTCCCCTTCCCCTTGACCCCACCCCTCAGATATTTCTATACAGTAATAAATCCCCTCTCAGCTGTCTCCTTTCAAGGCTGAACAGCCCCAGCTCTCTCGGTCTCTCTGCACAGCAGAGATGTTCACCTGGCAGGGTGATGCTGCATCAGCAATGCAGGTTACTGAGGGGTTCCTCTGCTTTCATGTACTGTGTTTGTACCAGCCTGGGCCAATCTTGCCCTGAAATCCCCAGCAGCAGGGAGCCAGCAGATGCTCTGTTCAGGTGCCCCTATGGGAACATCTCAACCTGCCACTCCTCCCTTTGTCCACATGAGGGGAAGGGGTTTCCTTTTGGTCATCATGCCTGGTGGTCACAGCTCCCCACATTAGCCCTTTCTAGCAAGTGTCAGGCACCAGAATATATTTTGTTTTGCACTGGCATTTCTTCCTTGTTCAAGCTCGAGGCCATGTTCTTCCCAGGGCTCCTATAATGTCAGTAGAGGAAACAAAGCAGGAACAGAAGGCAGAGACTCATGGAAATAGATCACTGCCAAGCCCAGGGGAGCCTGGATGCAGTTAAACACAATCACAATATTGCTGTGACTGTCGGTGAATTTTTCAGCTAGGAGAGGCTGTGAGGGTTTGCCAAAAGGCTCCTACCCCTGCATCATCTGCACAATTGCTCTAAGCTTGGGCTCATTTTTGGCCCCTTTCATATGAAGCCAGTGGAATACTCTGGAGTTTTTACTTTCTTATTATTGTATTTTTTTTTTTTTCTAATATCACCACATATTTTCAAAAATACAGCATAATTAGGAAGGTAATGAAGTTGTTCCAATGACAAGCCAACTACCACACATCCTCAGAAACAAAGAAGTTTCTTATAAACGAAGAGCACAGGGAGTACAGGACTGTTTGACGGCAATAGTTCGTATTTCCTATATCCTGTTAAAAATGAAAGCAGTCCCTTGCTATTGAGATAAAAGAACAGTTTTAAACTCTTGATATTTGCTATCAGGTTTTCTGTTCCCAGCTTTCTGTGAACACACGTGTAGATGCCCTTAAAGCACAGTCACTGTGTACATTCTTAGCTTTTATGAAAGACAGAATTATCTGATAGAAAAAACTTTCAGCTGAGGATAAGAAGGAATAAATGCTGATATTTTTATTTTTTTTAAATAAAAATATTTTCCATTCCTATGGCGTCATATTTCATTTCAATGCATGTGTGTACAAACCCTAATACAAGTGGGTTTCATAGTCTGCAGTGGTTTTCAAGTGCTGCTGTAACAAAGAGAATAAAAATACTCCCTTTTATAATATAGATAGAAAATTATCATCTTTTTGCTATTTTTACTTGTTTTGAATGCACATTTTTACTTAAAATGCTACTGAAATGATTCCTAGCTTTTTTAATTACTCGAAAAACCCAGTTCCATTATCTGTACACTACAGTGGGTTTCCTGAACATGTGGAATGAGTGTGCTCTTAGGAGTGTGTTAAATTGAAAGAATTGTTCTACCCCAATTCTGCAAAACCAAATGAAAGGTGATCTCTTCAAAAAATAAATACTTTTTCTTCCTTTTTTTTTTTTTGTATTTTTTTAGGAGAGGATCTAATAATGGATCAGGAAGGTAAGCATATGCAATACAAGTAGAGCAAAGAAAGTATTTTGGTACTTTTATTTTATCATAATATGTAAATACCATAAAAAAATACCAGAAATTTGTAAAGAAACATTCAGGAAAGAAACTAACTTTTCCTTTTCCTTTTCCTTTTCCTTTTCCTTTTCCTTTTCCTTTTCTTTTCCCTTTCCTTTTCCTTTTTTTCCTCTTTCCTTCTTCTCCTCTCCTCTCCTCTCCTTTTTTTCTGATTCTGAAAGTAGGCTGTACTTTGGTTGGTTCCTTCTATATTCAGAAACGTTTCTCAGGAATACCTGGTGCAATGATATTGCAGGCTATAAAATTATATTATTTTCTTTCTGACATTTGTGAGGACCCAAGTTTATAGTTGCGATTCACTGTTGTTTCCTTTCACACCTCAGTGATGTTGATAAGATGAGACAAATAGTTCAACACTTCCAACTGCAAGACACACTGCCTGGAAGCATTTGGCTTCCAGAAATAAAACCCAAGCTGCTCCTTTGGCCAACACTTACAGCAAATCTCCTTTCTGGTGAAAGCTGGAATCAATCATCTTTACAACATTTTATCACCAGGATCCAGAATAGAGAGATCTACTCCAGAATAACCAGATGTTTGCCTTTTCCTAAGCTTCTTACTTTTTGTGGGGAAGCGTCTCCAAAAAGTGCAGGAGAGCTGGTCTGGAGAAACACCTTAATCAAACTGCCGTGGAGCTCTGGGCTTACAAAAGCCAAGACTATGCAAATGCAGTTTCATCCTCTCCTATTGCAATGAGAATTTGGGAAAAAGACACATTGCTGCTTTGTGAAGCATGCCTGCTTTGTCCTTAAAGCGCTCATCATCCAGTGTGGAAGGTATTTTCCACCAGCTCTTTTTTTTTTTTTTTTTAATCTAATCTCTACTGGCTGTCTCTTTGAGATCTGTTTTGTTTTTTTTCCTTAGCTACATTTAACCAGACTCTAGCAAAGCATTCCTGAGCAGTGGTTCTGTCAGAGCAGTGGCACAGCTGTGGGAATCTCACTGTACATAAGCCACGTGCAATCCATCATATGGGACATTCATATTCTGGAACGTGAAATGGGTCACTTCTAGGAATGGTTGTTAAAATAGACTTGGGTACTTCATTAACAAACCGAAGTGGTGCTGTTACCTCTGTTTTCTTCTGTGCCACCAGAAAAAATCTCACTGGAAACTTTTTTTTTTTTTTTTATTTGTCCTGGTTTGAGAACACCGGGATAAAACGTTCTTGGCGCTGCCTGGACCACAATCACAAGGAGAAGGGAAGGAAGGGGCAGTTGTGGCTACGGGGAAGAGAGGATGGGTCAGGTGATCCAAATGGACCAATCACAGTGGTCCTTCCCATGGTGCTCAGTACAAATGAGAGGCATCAGTCCCATATTAGCATAAGCTCTTGTATCCTTAAGCTTATTTGCATAGTTGTATGCATTTTAATATATATATATTAAAAAAATATCTGTATATAGTTTGACATCTTCATTGTTATTGTTAGTATTCTCTTTTTTTTTCGTTAAACTGGTTCAAGTTTTTAATCAACTTCAAAGCCTCTTTCGGTGGTTCCCCCATTATCCTCCCCAGGAGGGCACTGAGAGAGCATGCAAGCCAGTCCAGCCTTAAACTTGGACAGATTTATCGGTGTCCAGTGTGGCTCACAAACCATTTTCATATGTCACGGTTTCATGAACTCTAATTTAATGTTTCCATATTTAATTTATTTTGTTTGAAGGTAGGGAAAAATCTCAGCAGTTATTAATATGGTTCTAAATAAAATACTATGCTACATCCTTAGAGACTTTGGATTGTGGTCGATTGTCATGTTACTCCCTCACCTGCTTTTTAACTTCTCTAATTCTTCTTCTGATCACCCCATATATTCTCTTCTGATCACTCCAAATATTCTTCTGCCTTGCTTTTTTATTTTTGTTCTATGAACAGCTTGGTACCTAGCGATAGTCCTGGCCCCTGAAGACAAAATAATTTTGTAGGTAGTTTTGTTGCTGAGGGAGTCATTTGAAGACCACACAAAGCCAGAAGCAGAAATACCACAAAATGTGTAATACTGAGAGAATAGTTGGATTTTTTTTTTAATTTATGGGGCACTCTGGTCACGGGTGTGCTGGATGGAGGAATTTGCATTGCTTCAGGCAGCAACATGAAATAGCATGAATTATCCATCTGTTTTCTATTTGCCATCTGTTTATTTGTTCAAAGTCTAATATGGGCAGGGTGGAGTGATAAAGAAAGGCTACGAATTCAGAGCATAATGAACTGAACAAAGAAGCCTAGCCTTAGGAAGCCTAAAAAAAGTGCGAGAAAAGTCACAATTGATAGAGGGAAAAGCGCATTTCTTCTGGTTGAGCTTCATGGTGCTCATTTTAAGTATTCTGAAGCCATCATCTGGCTGAATTAACAGGATGATTTTATCTTCTTCCTTTTGATTTAAAAATCTAAAGCAAGTAAAAAGGATATATATATTTTTTTTAAAAAGATCACATTCACTCCTCTTTTATTTATGAGCTAGGCAGTTCCTG
>NW_009694931.1:23399-34299 GCF_000703405.1 Apaloderma vittatum
CAGCCACAGCCACCTTTAGTCTCTTCAGTATTTATATAAGCAGGAGCTGGTCATTAAAAGAGTTCTGCTGAGCCCCGCTGAAAATTGTCTCAAAATCATCTTTTACTTTTCGTGATTTCATTAAGGAATTAGAAGTAAGCAAAGAAAGATGCTGAAGTGCTTCAAGCACAAAATCATCTGCTTCCAATAAGGCCTTTGAAAGTATTAACTTTTGGCTGACTGATCTATTTATTGAGTATCACTCCATGGATTTGCTAGAAAAGCTCTGGACACTCTCTGCTTCTGTGTGAAGAGTAATAGAACTCCCTGATGTCAACCTCTGTGGCATCACACCCCCTAAAAGCTCTTCAGCTCTCCTGAGCACTTTCAGACACACCTATTTCAGGATGCATTTGTTTAAAACCTCCCTTACGTTTTGCACTATTCTTTAAATCCCACATCTGCAAGTAAGTTTGGCATTAATGTGTAAATGAAGCTTTTTTTTTTTCCCTGGGGAAAAAAAAAACAACAGAAAAAACAAACCTGAACATAAAATCCACTAATATGTTTTGCCTTGAAAAATGATATAAAAAAACCCCGATGCGTTGATGTGGGTGCTGCTGCAGGTTTCTTAACCTGCTGAAAGTGAAGAAATTAATCATGGCATTTCTGTAATTTCAGGGATGCAAAATCTGGCCGCCTTCATACAGGCAAGACACAAATCTGAACCAGTTTTGGGCATGCAGAGAGCTAAGGTGGGGGCCTGGAGTCTATGCACGCCCTTTAATGATGAGAAGAGCATTTGTGCGAGTCAGAGCATCAAGCTCTTCGATGTCTCAGCAGGGAATATTGCTTCCTGGCCCCAGATCTGGCACCCAGGAGGATGATGGAAGGAGGTTAGATTAGCCGACCTCTAAGGTCCCTTCCAACCTCAGCCATTCTATGAAATGGCTAAACGCTGGATCTGACAGCTGATCACAATCATTGATGGAAAGTAGGGTTGTTACAATAATTTCCCAGTATTATAACATTGGTGTTTGGGTTTGGGTTTTGTTTGTTTTTTTTTTTTATTTTCCAGAGAAACAGACAAATGTCTTCTTTACCTGAAGGCTTTCCAAAGAAAGAAAGGAATTTAGCAAGAGATCCAGATTTCCAAGCTATGACAGCCCATTACATTCAACTCCCTCCTTTTCCAGTTTTCATGGGCATTGCATATTATTTTAATACTAGTAGAAATCTAGAACTAGTGATTTCAAAACCAAACTATTGTAAGCACATCACAATATACCTTTCTCACATCCTTTCCTAATGGAATTATTCCATTTTAGCTACATAAGACTGCAAAGCAAAAAGAATACTTGATCCCAGAGCAAGTCTCCTGCAGAAGACAGTGAGCTCTTTGGGGAAGAAGCCCTGTGTGAACCAGTGATTCTGCACCTTACCTGAGGAAAAGGAGCTACATTGGCTGTTTCATGCCCACAGACGGTTTTTTTGTTACTGACACTGGACCAGGGAAAGCTCTCCTTTGAAAAATCCAGTGCTGATTTGTTTGTGTGCTGGTTTTCATTACCACACACATCCATAAGAGGAAAACAGAATAGGAGCAAATCTGCCTCCTGTGAAACCAGGCTGCTGTGTCTAAATAGGTATTAATTCCATTTTTTTTTAGACCTACCTTGTCTGTCTTGGAAAAAAAACAAACAAAAACCCAAACCAAACACTTTTCATATTATTAACCATACTGACTTGTCTATTTTCTTTTTAAAAGTATTAGAACAATGCCAGCAAACAGTTAACCATTAAGTGTTAAGTCAGCTTTCCTTCAAAGCAAAGCAGTGGTTCACAAACCTCCCCGACATTTTCCTTTGGGATGCTTGTATCCTTTCATCTGAGATGTTCGATTTTAGCAGATACCATCTCTCACATCCATCTTGCTGACAAAGAAAAAACTCCCGTTCCGCTTGCAACGGCAAAAAAAAGAGGTACCTGCTGGATGGGTCTGCATTTTCTATAGGATCTACCTCCCGCGAAGCCTCATATTTCATTGGTCAGGAATTGGGACCGCTGCCCAGAGAGTTTTGCCTCGTCCTTGCTGCATTTGGCTTCCCTCATCAGTCATTCCCACTCTGCTTCTTCACCACGAGGGCAGCTCGCCCTGCATCGCTCTTAGTGCATCGGTAGGGCTTTGTTGTGCAGGAACACGCGTCCTTGAGCATTTTCCTAAAGGTTCACAAATATTCCCCCGCATGACGTTGGCGAGTCTGATCAGGCCAAAGATTGCTGTTAGCTTTGGAAGAGAAATTTGTATTACCCATCCTTCTCTGGTGTCTGTTCTGTCAAATACTCTCCAAGCACCCGAGAAAACACCCAAGCCCATGGGCAATAAACCACTGTTGATGTCTACAGTGTCCCTCTCACCATGACTGCAAAATTTAACACATTTTTAAAGACTTGTAGCCCCTGGGGTGTCTCACGATGCATAGTTTTTGGGTTTAGATGCCTCATGGAGAGCCGCAAGTCTTCGTAGCCTGGTGTCAGTCATGACAAATGTGCTGGCTGAGTGAAGCACTCAAATGAGGAATGATTACTCCAGGAGCACCTTGATGAATTTGGAGACAGTCAGACATGGCTTTCTATCCAGGTAGTCAGTGAAACAAATTAATGGAAAGGTTGCTAGAATGACAATAATCTGTAAAAGCATATGTTAAGAGCAGATAGAAATGTCCTTTCTTTGTTGGAAGTGATTATTTTTTGTTTAGCAGATTTGGGCAGCTATATAACTTGCATCTTTGCTCATTCCATTCCTCAGGACCAAATTACAGTACAAAGAGTAAAGTTATCCTGAGGGTAAAAAGAAAATAAAGCAATATATTAAACCTGAATTGTAAGTAATAATGTATTCTCTTAAATAGCCTTTTTAAAAATTACTTTTTCTCAAACACTTGAATTATAAAGTGCATTTGAGACATGAAAGCAATCACAACTTACGTACTCTGAACAAATATATGCTATTTTATTGACAAACAATCTTTACATCAATGGGACAAACTAGACAGTTGCAAACATTTCAGAGTGAAAATTGCAGGTCTGAGTCAGGATAAACTGGGAATGGATTGTTAAGGAATCATGAGTTTGCATAGAATGTGTATTGCAGTTTTTATTACCTGTTTTCTTGTTTCCTGTTGAAGAAAAGTAACTGCACTGGACACTTTGTGATGTAGCCAAAGTCCAGGAAAAACTGAAATTTGTCGTCCGAGCTTGTGCTGTGATTATTTTTCGCAACGGTCCATGTCTGTTGCTAATGCTCCATGTTAAAGGAAGTTCAGCTGTCCATCAAAATTATCATCACCACCTCTATCTCAGGAACAGTAGTGTCAGCTTCAGCTCTGAGGAAATGTTTGTGAGCTATGGGAAGCTTGACTTTGGAGAGGGGAATTTAAGCATTCCAAATTGAGATTTTTTGCATAGACTTTTGTTAATATTTTCCTGGAGACATCACTGCTCATATACCTTTTCTAGTATGGGCAAGGAGAGACTTTCTCATGTCTCACTTTAGGACATGAAATCTTTCACACGATAAATGTGGACTTTGTAATTTTTCCCTTCTTCCTGTCTTTCCCTGCTGACGTATCCAATTCCACATGAGAGCGTAGATTCTCAGGGACAGTCACTGTTAGCTCATGTTTTGTGTTTCCAGATAAAGCAGATGGGACGGGCACTTCCTGACGCCACTCCACTTCAGAAGGAAAATTGCTTCTTTCTTTGGGGACCATGTGTGGTGCCTCTGTGAAAAGAAAGTTATGAATAAATAAAATGAAAGTGCAGTAAGAGGTGTCTTGAGTGGAGATATGGAGGGAGACTGAACAAAGCCAGAGTAGCAGGAGATCCTTGGTATAATCCTAACAGGAAAAAAACTTCCCACATTTATCCAGTTACATCTCCAAGTAAATTTTCTATTCATAGTCAAAAATACCTCCGTGGTTTAGGGATAAAGAATGTGCATTACCTATGCCATTATTTTCTTCTGAGATTGACTGCATAACCCCTGTCTGTATGGGGAGAGGTTCCCCCGTCGTTGCAGAAACACGACAGATGGGTATCTCCACTTACCAGCTAGGTTACTGCTGCACCAAATTAACATGGGATACGTAGAATTAAATTAATCAGAGCTCCAAATAGGATCACAGGCTGACTAAATTTAAACTTAAATAATATGAGAATTCAGCTAAGCTTTCTGGCTGCATGTTTGCTTCACTTAAGAAGGTCTGTGGTTACACTGCAGGGAACATTTTAGTCTCCTTTCATCTTCAGGGAAGCTACACTCACCAGCCACCTGTAGAGGGTAAATGTTTTGTCACTGTGTTCCAGGAGAATTTGTATCTACTTTCCTAAGTTACCAGCTGCATTAAATGCATTGTGAGAAAAAATACGACAACTTGCCCTGCTGCTGAGCATGATAAATTTCAGTTAACCATGACAAAGCCATATCTTAGGTATCAATTCCCATTCTCTCTACTGGATGATCAATCATTTTCAGGGCAGGCCAATCTTGCTCAAAGAAAGGAAAAAAATCCTATTCTTCTCCCTGCCAGAGCTTTCAGATCCATTACACCAGCATTTTAATAGATGCCTGCAGGTTATGAAGCATATTCGTCCTTTAAATGTTAAAATATACAAAACAAGGTATATTATACATAATAACTCCTCCACCATCTCCTGAGCATCGAAAGATTTATGCAAACAATGACATGACTAGTATTACTGAGACTAATAAGCAACACTCAGGTTCTTGGCTAAATTGTATTTTGGTATCATAGAATCTTGGCACAAGAGAAATCACAACTTGTCTCCCAAGCTTAGGTCTTAGGAGGCACGGCTTTCAAAACCTGCCCAGGGGAAGAGTATTTCTTCAGTTAATTTACACAAGGAGTGCTTGGTAGTTATAAGCCCTTTGTATGAATTTCAACTGTCTTTGGCTAGAGAAACCTTTTGTATTCAAATAAAAATGCTTGGTGAGCAATGCTGGTAGCCAGACAGTCTAGTGGAAAAGCATCTGCTGCTGCAGTTCAGGCTGGACGAGGCTGTAAGAAGCCAAGCAAAGCTCTAAGGCCAAATTCAATGACTTTGTGGGAATGGAGCAACAATGTCCTAAGGAAATATTGACTACTGGATTTGTATAATGAAGTTATCCATTCTAATTAATTATTCATGGAAAGAAAAAAGAGAAAGAGGGAAAGAAAGATACTGAGACCTTTGTATGAAGTCCCCTTTCCTAGATGGATTTACACAATCTTGCTACACAGAATTTCCCAAGGGAAGGAGTGTCCAGAAAAATCACAGGTACTTCACCCAAATGCTTTAGAAGAGCTTCTTCCCACCCGGAAGGCTGGTCCTAACGTGGGGAGATCTTCCATGAGATGGTGGAGACGGAGGTCCATGCTGGATGCGCACAGCCTCTGCATCCCAAGGGACAAGCAGGTCCTTAGTCATGCTCCTGGATCTGACTTCTGTGCTGCTGTGCAATGTCTGGAAAACCTCAGCTAGCAAGCTGTCGTTCCCCACCTCATAGCATTTGGTCAAGAATAAAGGGAAAGCAAGAGAGAAAAAGCAGAAAACAGGGAGGAATTAGGAGAAAAAAGATTTACAGCTAGAAGGAACATAAGACAAAGTAGCAGTAAGTCACTGGAAGTAATGAGAGACAGAAAAACATTATTTTGTTATTTCATGGACAGGAAGAAACAACAAACAAGAAGGCAGCTTGAATGTTTAAGACCTGTTTTTCTCATCTTCATGGAAAAAAAAGTAAAATGAATACTAATAGGATTCTCCAGAGAATTAATATTAATGTAACTAACAGTGACACAATGCGGAATCAGTGCAACTTCATTTATCCGAGTCATAAATATTCAACTCATCAAGACCTGGTGAAATCCATCTGAGCACTTAGAGAACTAAACATAGCAATTTCTAAACCATTACCGATTACTTTGGAAACCTCAGACATGGCTGGTAAGGTCCCCAAGGTACAGGAAGGAGCAAATACAGGAGCTCTCTTTAAAAACTAGATAATGAGACAGAACTATAGACTTATCAGCATAACCTCTGTAAAGAAGGACACTGAAACATTGTTTAGCAATCTATTTATAAGTGCTAGGAGAAGAGTAAGATGATAAAGCATGCAATGTGATTCTCTCAAAGGCAGTGGTGTCAAGCCAACAAATTTTCTGTTATCAAAAGAATAATTGGAAAGAGAAAAGAGTCGCTATTTTTGCTCTGGCAGCTCTTTTTGCCTTGCTGTACCCGACACTCCCATGAATGAAATGTGAAGAAGGTGAAATAATCAGATTATTGATGGGCCGTCAGCCGAAACGCTCTGATCTTAGTTATCGGTGATCTATTTTAGGGTGTGTGAAATACGTCTTGCAAAGGGCTGCCCTGGATTTAGCACTCTTGAATATTTTCCTTTGCAATCAGAGGATGAAACAGAGAATCTGGGACATTCTAATGCATCACTGCAAAACCCTTGTTCATGGAAGTACTAAAGACCATTTTTTATGTTTGACAAAAATATCCTGAGGATTGCTTAAAAGCTTTTGACTCTGCTTTAGAGCAGGGAAATGGAAAAGACGAGCTCCCAAGGTCCCTTTGAGGTGTATTTCCAAATGACCGTATCTCCTGCAAGCTTTTATAATTTATTAAAATGACTGGAAAAGTCTCTCTTATCATTAAACTGTTCAGTATTACCTGCCTTTGAGGAGATTGTAGTTTGTGTTTATAGAAATGGTGATATTAAGGAGACAGATACATTTTAATAATGCTACTACTGTCAAGAGCCACCAGTTTGCACGATTACCCTGACAGATGTGGTGAGAAATACAAAACAAACTGGAAATTATTGACTGATAAATATGAGGGAAAACAAATAGGAATAGTTAAAACTGAGTGGCTATACAAAGGAACAATTAACATTGCTTGAAGGCTCTATATTAAGAATATTAACTAATTAGTTTTTTGGTTTTCTCATGCCACCTGTAAGTCAAACGGAGAGAGTTTCTAACTTCATTCAAAGCTCTCAGTGATTGTAGCTGTCATTTTTATCTGGCTCTAACAGAGTAAACTTAAAAGATGTAAAGAAATGGTCATACAAGGTGGGGAAGCATAGCATCACTCTGCTTAATTTTTGATGTGGCCAAAGGGCTTCAGTACACGTCAATTAAAAAGCCAGCTCCTTTCCTGCTCCATGACATTAGGAAGTCTAGGTGGTCCCTCGCCATTAGCATCCTCCTCTTGGGGAGGAAGGGTTGAGCTGGGTCTGGGCTCCCCACCAACACTGCAAGAAAAGCCCAAGGAAGAGAAACAATACAGGGAAAAAGACTGAGAGAAATGCTAGAAGGAGAGAATGAAAACTGGCAGCTTTGGACGGGTGCTGCTGCCGTGCGAGAGCGGTGAGGCGGCTGTGTTTTTGTTGTTTTCTTTTTTTTAAATACATACACCATATGTGTAACGGGACTTATTTGCGTGCTCATTTCTCGTTCACCCAAGTATCTTCACTCTTCCTTTCACGTGGCCTACGTTGGTTAGTTAAGCTTGAACTTTAAAATATTTAGGGCTTCTGAAATCAAATGCAAAATAGAAGTCTTGGATTTTGATACTAGCCTGAATATTGGAACTGTGGTTTAATTGTAATTTGGTTTAAAATGTCCTTTCTCTGATCTTGGATGAATTTCCTGCCCGTGTAACAAGAAGAGCAGAGCTTCCTACCTCTCAGCCTTTAGCTGTTTGGTGCACTGAGGGTATCGGCGCTTCAGAGTGGAGGTTGCGGTGCCAGGGGTCATCCCACTCTCCGCTGTGATGAGTTGGGCCAAGACATCTGAAGAATTGCAATAATTACTGATATAATTACATAAAACGTTGCTCTTGAGCATAAAGGAAAATAAATTCTGAAGCTGAAATTTAAGCTTAGGATGCTGAACTCTGTTTCTCTTGTGTAACTCTTTGGGACTTGATTTACTGTTTATTCTTTTTATTTTATCTTTTACATAAAGTATTTTATGTCAATAGAGCCATTACAGGGGACTAGTAGAGTTCTTGGCCTTTTATAAATTAATATTATGGAATATTACCTACTTCTTTCAGTCTTAACCAGTCATCCTCATGATTTATGACATTTAATGACACTTGATGGCGTAACACACTTATTTATTTTTAAATCTCTGCCATGTAAAGCACTTCATAATGAAGAATGTCATCTTTTATGATACCTAGGAGATTCAGACAGAAAATGTAGAAAACTGCTCCCTATTTCCATTGTGGCAGTCACTTTCATTAAAGCAATTAAACTAAATTGAAATTAACTTCAGATCTTCTTCATGCTTAAAACAGCACGTTTCCCTGAAGTCTTTTGTTGTTACTATTCTTTTGACATATACTGTCTGATCAGCTGAGAAATTATGGATAACGACACTTAAGAAGTGATCCTGATTGCCCTGAGTGTTTGAACTGATTATTTAGTAAAATATTGGAACTTTGAACACAGAGTATTGATTCTCTTTCATGACATGGCACACCTCGGTCCCATCGACCCTCACAGAGCTTGTCCCTTCACTGCCATAATAAATAATAATCTCTCTCAGCTTCCCTCATCACATCTCGAAGCACAAACATGACTGTATCTCTTCATAATACTGAAGGAGGTTAAGGAAAAAGAGTCAAACATCCTTAACCTGAGAGCATCTGTGCTTGTGACCCAACAACGTCACTAAAATCTAGCCCTGAAGGGCAGAATAAAGGGGAAAATCTCCCCACACACTCTGCATATCCTCAGTCCTGTCTCCTCGTCACTGAGAAAACATGTTTCTGCTGGTCAAATAGCTGAGAAAAAACGTCACCTGATTAAGCAGATAGAATTCTAGGGTCATAGAAGTCAGTGGCAAAACGTATCCCGCCAACAAAGCATAAATTTAACCATTAACTTGAGCGATGATAAAAAGCCAACGTTAGCAGTGATAGAATCTTTACGGCTGCGCTGGTGTATGAAATATTTGCTGTGTATGGGACAGAAGTTAAAGTAATGAAACTATGGATCATAACAGATGCCCAGACTCTAACAATTCTCTTGGTACAAATATTAATTAAATGGAGAATAAGATTTTCCCTTTTATTGGCTATAAGCTGCACATTACAGCCCTAGCTATGTTTTGAGGGTTTTTTTGTTTGTTTGTTTGTTTTTTTTTACTCTGCAGCTGTTGCAGGCTGCAGATTTTGATGCAGGAAATTTGTTTATATTATCCTTATGTAGAGCCATAAACATAGCAGGTGGAAAACTCATGGGCAGAGCAGCAGGTACCAAAGGCCAAAGGGCTGGATGTTTTAGCTGAAATAGTTATTGGGCCTCTTACCAGCAATCCAGCAGCAAGATGAAGGTGACAAATACCATGCAACAGTTTGGCTGCAACAGTTGTGGTGGTGTTTCCGTATCGCTCATCAGCGGTGAGGTTCACACCTGCTCGGAGGGCACCTTAAAGGGATTTTAACTCAGGGATGTGAAAGATGGTTGCGACTCTCGTTATGGATCCAGAAGAGGACAGTGGCTTCTGCAGGGCTCTGTAAAAATGGAATTTCTGTTAATGACTGGACAACTTTGGGGTGAACACTCCATTTCCAAAAACTGGCTTTAGAAGACAAACAGGATGATGGGATGAGGTGCCTTCTATCCTCTGCCTAGGCATGGACCTTGCTTCCCCTCGTAAACGTTTCCAGAGTAACGGTAAATAGTACCCCTGTTGAGACAACGGTATATTGCACTCCTGCTGAGAGGAATTTGCATTTCATTTGCAGGTTATTATAGCCAAGGCTTAGTCTAAACTGCTTTTAAATTTCCTTTGCTCCTATTGGGTATTCATGTCTGTGTCTAGATAGAATTTAGAGACTTGAAATTATTCTCAGATCACGTATGAGTCCATATGTTTCACCGTAAGAAGTTTGAAATAAGAAATGTCCATCATTTTGCATAGATAGCTAATGTAAAATGGACAGATTAATAAATCCAGGAAGAGCCACATTCTCTTTCATCTGCATGTATATACTTTCGGTGGAGCAAAATGAAATTACAGAGAGTAACTGGCCATCAAATTTAAAAGTTAGGCTGAATTTAGTTTGGAAAAAACCCTGCATTTCACAGGAACACATGGGATCACAGAATTGCTGAAGTGGAGGCAGCTCTAGAGATTGTCTCATCCAAATGACAGTGAAAGGAGGTTGTAGCGGGGTGGACTTGGTCTCTTCTCCCAAGTAAGAAGTGATAGGACAAGAGAAAATGGCCTCAAGTTGTGCCAGGGGAGATTTAGATTGGATATTAGGAAGAATTTCTTCATGAAAGGAAGCCCTGGAACCAGCTGCCCAGGGCAGGGATGGAGTGCCCATTCCTGGGGGGATTTAAAAGCCGTGCAGATGTGGTGCTCAGGGACATGGGTTAGTGGTGGACCTCGCATCGCTAAGTTATTGGTTGGACTCCAACCTAACAGAATCTACGTTAGGAAGAATTTCTTCATGAAAGGAAGCCCTGGAACCAGCTGCCCAGGGCAGGGATGGAGTGCCCATTCCTGGGGGGATTTAAAAGCCGTGCAGATGTGGTGCTCAGGGACATGGGTTAGTGGTGGTGCTGGCAGTGCTGAGTTGATGATGGGGCTCAATGATCCTAAAGTTCTTACCGAACCTAAATGATTCTATGACACACTGAGGGCTTGTATGCTGCCATCTAATCTATGATTAGAGGGCTGGAGCAGCTCTCCTGTGCAGATAGACTGAGAGAGCTGGGACTGTTCAGTCTGTAGAAAAGAAGCCTCCAAGGAGACCTTATGGTGGCTTCCAAGATCTCAAGGGGGCTACAAGAAAGCTGGGGAGGGGCTTTTTAGGAGTTGCG
>NW_009694931.1:34454-81222 GCF_000703405.1 Apaloderma vittatum
AGGCTGGATGGGGCTCTGGGCAGCCTGATCTAGTGGGGGATGTCCCTGCCCATGGCAGGGGGTTGAAACTGGATGATCTTTGAGATCCCTTCCAACCCTGACAATTCTGTGATTCTATAACATTGCTCTTCTTCCTGAGCATATATTTGGATCTCCCTACTGTCCCTATCTCAAAAGTCAAATGCCAGAGAAATACAGATAAAAATCAGCTAAGCAGTCCTACTGAGCAGATAGGCAAGGCACATTATTAGCACAGTATCTTTGAGTTAAAAAAAAACTCTGAGAAAAACAAAATAGGGATGATTAAATACAAGTTCTGCATGACATATATATTCATGTATAAAGCAGCATAACCAAAAATTTCAGATGATTTCTAATTCCACTGTTGCTCCTCAGGGGCACAGTCAGAAAGTTGCTTATGGGCTGGCAGGGATCGAGGTGCCCAAATCTTCAGCCTTTGCACTCCACTCTCAGTCAATGAAAAGAAGAAATGTTTTTCTAGTCCTTAAAAAGTTGCAAAATCTTGTAAAGCAAGAAGATAAATAAACACCTTAGATTGCATAGAAATGAGAATTCAGGAAGCAGCTAGAAATTAACTATGATAATTCACATATCATTACTGGTTTGCCAGGTCACACTGAGTTTGTAAATAAATGCAGCGGCACGGCTCTCTTTTCCCGGTGATGTGCAAAACCACTCATCAGGTCAGGTCAGCAATATCTGTCCTTTTTGTTTCTAATAAAATGTTATGTGGATAACACCATTACACTATCAATTACTATTAGCATATCTTTCTATCTAATATTTTAAAGGGAAAATGGCTGGTTTCATATTCAAAACTCTTCCTGGAAAATACCTATTTTAACAAAGAAGTGTATTCCATCAAGAAAATAAATCAAAAGTATGGAAAGACTACATCTTGGGTAACTAAATTCTGAAAACCATTAGGGCTGTGCTAGGTTGCCAAGTCAGGCACTTTGTTTCCATTATAGACAACTAAATGATGTTTTTGCTGCTGTTCGTGCAAGTTTTCACATCCGAGCAAAAAAATTTATGCATGCTGGAGAAACTTGGGAAAAACTATTTCTTCATTGGGTATTTTTTTTATGGTAAGAAAAAACTGTGCTGGCCAGTCAAATTAATTACTTATTTATCAGCAGAGAGGTAAACACACATTACTGGAGTAAAATTCCAGCAGTGAGAGGATGAATTAGGATGATCATAGAATGGTTCTGGTTGGAAGGGACCTTGAAGATCACCTAGTTCCAACCCCCATGCCCCGGGCAGGGACACCTCTCTCCCACCAGCCCAGGTTGCTCCAAGCCCCGTTCAACCTGGCCTTGAACACTTCCAGGGACAAGGCATCTACAACCTCCTTGGGCAATCTGTGTCAGTTCCTCAGCACCCTCATGGTGAAGAATTTCTTCCTTATATCTCTTTATATGCTCCTCTCCAGGACATGGTGGTGCAGAACATGCAAAAATCTGTAGAATTTCAAATGAGGAGGTGGGAAAGAGTGATAGAGGAGAACTGCTCATCAGCAGCCCTGGGGAGGTGACTGACAACCTCTTCTGAAGGCTAGGACAAGAGCAGAGCTGTTGACATCACCTTGTTTGATAACATAGATCCAGAGAGTCCTGATGGGCGAGTCCTGCACTCAGCAGAACATTTTTCTTCTCTCTAAGGTATAGAAAGCACAACCTATTTCACAATAATTATCCCTCCCTCACTCTTTTTGATTTTAAATGCAGATAAGAACTAGATCCTATTCTGAGAGAAGATTCAGATTCACCATTATCATGATCCCGAACCACAGGGATATTCTACAAGGTTATGGACCTTAATTGAAAGCAACAAAACCCAACAAATGCTGTTTAACTGCACAATAATATGAAGGCTTATTAATAGTCACACATCAGCTATTAACGCCAGACATAGCCAGAATCATTTATTGAAGCAACTGGTCTCGTTTGTGAAATTTTAGTAGTGTTTGGGTAAAATATATGATGACCCTGAAAAGGAATCACCCTTCCTTCATCCTCCAAGTGACAGCCAGCTAGTGGTCAGAAAGGAATTTTTCTGTCCCAGTGAATTCTCATTTTTTATGTTGTTCGAGCTGTCACAGTAAAGTGCTCCTACTTTTTCCTAGAACAGCCTGAACCCTGATGGTGATGACATTCCCTCTAGCATCCAGCTGAGGTGGGCAATAAAGGCAGAAGTCTCATCATCTGTGTGAACATCCCAGTCAGCCTTGGGTGGGTGATTGGGTCTGGGGAGCAGGGGCATGCTCAGAGAAAGGGCAGCCTGCTGGGGAGTGAAAGGAGGAACCACGACTTCCACCTCCCAACCCACCACCTGAGGACAGAGCATCCCCAGCCAAGACTTTCTCCTTACTTGGCTTTAAACAGGTCTTGGCCCCAGCTTCCTACCTTCCTGCTGTGTTCCTGTTGCCTCCTTGGGGAACCTGTTCCAGCACTTCCCCACCCTCATGGTGAAGAATTTCTTCCTTATGTCTCCTTATACGCTCCTTTCCAGGATGTGGTGGTGCAGAATGTGCAGAAACCTGTAGGATTTCAAATGAGGAGGTGGGAAAGAACAGTAGAGAGGGAGAACAGCTCATCATTAGCCCTGGGGACGGCTCCTGAAGACTTTTGCCCTGGTTTGCTTTAAAGCAGGTCTTGGCCCCAGCTTCCTACTTTCCTCTTGCATTCCTGTTGCCTAGCTTGCTTGGGCACAGCCCATGGGATGCCAGCTGTGCCTAGATGATCTAGATGATCTCTAGAGGTCCATTGCAACTCCGATGATTCTATTATTCTGTGTCCTCTGCACTGCAAGGGCTGCACAGAGGGGACCCCAGCTTTGAGACAATCTGCTGAAGAAAACATTGGAAGTCCTACAATAGACAAGAAATGTAACAAGAAAAATGCATTTACTCATTCCTCTCTGCAAGCTGTTGACCCGTTTCCTAGGGAAGGTGGGTTTATATCCCTTCCCAAGATAATCATGGAGCATATAAACCCATTAAAGCATGGAAAGACCATTAAACATCTCACAAATGAAATCTAGAGATCTAAATGAATTTGGAAGAGCATTATTCTAACGTCCTTCAAAACTCTGTCAAATACTTGTCTTACTGCCTGTTACATTACCCAGCCGTTAAACATGTATTATCTTTTGAAGGAAAAGCAGAGATTAACGACCCAAAGCACAATGATGAATTCACAGCACAAGACAAGGCAGACTTCCGAAACAAGTCAGCAAACAGAGTGAAGAAATATTAAAACTAGATAAATAATAGAACAAGAAGGTCAAAGAAGGAGAAATTAATAGGCTGTTATTTTAAATTATTCGAAACCCCTTTACTACACTTTAAAAAAAAAATATTAACCAGCTAGATATATATTTGTATTTTCTCCATGCTGACTTTATTCTGCAGGGAAGTCCTCCCTATTGCAGCATCATATCGCTCAGAAGAAGATCTGTATTGCAGTAGAAACCCAGGGTGTGTTTTAGATGAGACCTGAGAAGGGAGCTGTGGGGTTGGAACTAGATGATCTTGAAGGTCCTTTCCAACTCAAGCCATTCTGTGATTCTATGATCTGCTGAGGTGATGCCACTTCTGACGAGGCTCCCAGGGCAGTCCTCCCATCCAGCTCGAGTCCCACCTGTGCCCCAGTGGAAAATGCAGCGAGGTGGTTCCAAATAACTGCACTTTGCTTGTTACATTTAATCACCTTCTTTGCATGCTGCACAGGAAACGCAGTCGCTGAAATGGAAATTTGGTACATAAAGGGTATTAGTGTGGTTAACAAGACAAGCAATCGCCCACCAGTGGCCCTAGACATAACCAATAAGTTTTTAATGATTCTTTTAATTGTTGCAATTCTCTACCATAAAACCACAAGGCCAATTTATGTCTGTTTCAGCTTGAACAGGAGGATTTCTGATGTTGAGTGGTTGTGGATATCGGCACTTTTTCCTCACAGTTGGGCATGCGATTTCCTGACCATCTGGCAGGGTTGGTTTGCACCAGTGGCCATTCCACTCTGCTCGGAGGAACCTATCCACGTTTGTGGGAAGGAATACGCGCTGGGCTGTAAGGCCATGGAGATGCATAAAGCTGAATCAATTCCCAGAGCTTCATGGCCAAGCAGCGACACTTGCAGATGACATCGCTCCTAGCAGGTGTGAGACTTTTTTATTTTTCCTCCAAAACTGCAGGAGCCATTCCAGCTGGGGAGGACTCGTGTTACTTCAGGACAAATGGACAAAGCAAGAAAGTTTTCTATGCTTTTCTGCCAACCGTTTGTGTGGACATGTAACACTTCACCTGACCACGGGGTTTCTTTCCTCAGCCCAAGCGCGTGGTTTGCAGTAGAGAGAGGAAAGCCAAGAGTTTGTTCCCTGCCAGCAATCCTCACCAGGAACTGCAGCAAGAAGGAATAAACATCAGGAGAATGAAAATAAAAGGGTATAAACAAGCCATTTGTTTGTGCTGTGATGGAGGCGGAAACAAAGAGAAGTGCAATAGCAGGAGGTAGGAAGGATTACTGCAACAGGCTCTGCTGCAGAAGCCTGATGATGCCGTCCTCCCAGATTTGAAAAGGTGTATCTCGGTTTAGAGCTGCCTTTGGGGCAGAACAGCAGGATTCCGTGCGGAGAGCAAAGATAACAGTGATAACTGTGCTACTGAAAAGCAAAATGATTGTTAGGAAGGAGAGAGTCAGTGCTCTATGTGAGCGCTGGTGGAGACTGAACCTGCTGTACAAAGAAACAGAACAGAAAAACATCATTGTGCAACTACAGGAAAAATACATTCTCCAGGTAAGGAGTGCCACAGGCATGCATAATGCTAATCCAGTCAACTGCAGCATGGCTGGTGCTGCCTTGGGGGTATTTAAAAATAAAAATAATGTGTTTGTAAACCTGTAGTTGCAATTCAGCCAGGCTGTGACATCCAGGCAGTAATTAGAAATGCTGGTCGGGCCAAAGTGTAATTACTCATTCCTTGAGAGGAACATGTACAGGGTGCTAAGTGTCATTGAAAATCTTCTTTCCTCCTGCCAAGAGCACCCTCAGGTTGCCCACTGATGGGCAGTGATGAGATATTGACAATAACAGTTCAAGCTCAGGCATGAGACGGTGCAAACGAAAGGCATCTACTGTGGCAAAGTCCTCCAGGGCACCAGTACAGAGCTTTCTGACTTCTGCTGGCCAGAGCTCTGCAGGTAGAAAAGGAATCAGTGCTCAGGTTTATACTGCAAAAAAAAAAAATGCCACAAGTATTAATTTCACGGAGGTGCAATGGCAGATCACAAACTATTTGAGCCTATCCTTAGTAAATCATGAAGAACAGTATCTGCTAGTTCAGAGGAGAATACTATTGCAATTGAAAAGGAATTTCTCTACGTGGTCTCTACCAAGACATAGACTTGCTGCGCTGAGTTGCACAGTAGGAGACAAAAGCACACCTTTGTCAGAAAAGAAAGTGATTGCTCTTAAAATAATTGAGACATTTGACAAAGAGATCAGCTGGGAGCTGAGAGTCAAAGGATACAAAATGCTGCAGCTCATCACACAGCTTCACTGGCAGTGGGAGAAAAGACGCACTTAGTAGATTGTGAGACATTATCTAGGAGTCCAGACCTTACCTGGGGTAATGAAGAGCAATCGTACAAAAAGGAGTTCCTACAGAGCGTTCATATTTGTGTATCAGATTTGAATGCTTCGTGCACCAGAATGAATGTCTTGTTTCATGTAGTAAAAAAAAAAAAAAAAATCTCATCACCAGGTACTAGTCTCTTTCACTCAGAGGTGCTGATGTTTCTCTTCTACTTTCCCTCCTGGTCCCTTCACCCTACACCAGTCCACCTAACCACAATCTTCTTCATATCCTTTTTAATTCCCTTATTATTCTCTATTTTCTCCTCTGACTGTTTGCATGACACAAGTACACATTAGGCCTTTGCATCTTGACAAAACTCCACTGGTTCTACTGATCTCCTTCACTCCAAGCCCCAAAAATTGTTCTGTCCTTTGTAACCTCAGAGCTCTCTGAAAATCCACAGCGATGGCCTTTTGGCTGTCGTGTCCTCAACTTGTCTCCTCTCAGTGGCCCTCACCTCTCCCAGTTCTCTGTGTAGGTACCACACGACTCAGCTTCCTTCCTCCACCTTAACCACAGTGACTTCAAGTGTAATTTTAACTATCTCCAACAACTCCTCAGCTCCCAGTCTGTGTGTGCCCATCCCAAACAAACCAGTAAGTATTAGATTTTTCTTTTTAGCAGTTGAGCCATTAACTCAAATTTAACATAACAAGCTTTCTACTTTTCCAGGACCTCTTTGTTCCCGCCCAGGATAACAATATAATAACAAATATTGCTAACAATTGAAACAAATGGTCCCTATATATCTGAAACTAGGTCGAGCAATGAAATAGAAAACCTCCATCTGTACCTTCTTTGTTTAAACGTGTCTCCATCCTAATCTTCTGTCCCTCAGGAGGAATGAATTACATGAGGGAAGTTCAGCTGGCTAAGAACTAAGAGCTTATTAAAAAGGGGAAGAGTGGTCCAGGAGCGTCTTGGCCATTAGAAAATAAATCATAAATATATTGAATGAACAGTACATTAGAATCCTGACAGGTTATAAAGAACCATCAAACTCTGAGAAGATATTTCTTTTGTGGGAAAAAAAACTAACCCTACACAGACATGATGACAAAACCTTGGAAATACAATCTTCACCTTTAAGTTGTAGACCAGGAAAAATGGGAAGCAAATCTAGAAATAATTTCATGGAGGAGGCATTGTGCCACAGAGAGAGAAATGAGAAATCTGTATTACATATTTTTCCATCAGTAAGTCTGCCCCATGCCTCTCTCATCTTTCATCACTTTGATCTTCCTTAGCAAGAAGTCTGGTCTTTGGGGAAAGCCTTCTCCTCTCTTCTCACACCAAAGGAACAATATTCTTATACTTTTTTTTTCTTATGGTGTTAAAAGGAAAAAAAATAAAAGACTTAGCTGCAGCTGATGAATCAAATCACCTGTTTTCCTACAAATACTTTTAAATCTTGATGTATTAACTTTGTCAAGGGTGACACATGGCTGACTTCTCCACCAGTACCTCCAAGCCAGTTCCGCCAATCATTTGTATGACTTTGCTGCTCATCTTAGCAGAGAGAGAAAAACAAGCACCTTAGGCCCTTTTTAGCAAACTCAGCTGCGAAAAAAGAAGAGATAAACAAGAAGACTAGAGGGCAAGAGATATTTGGCCATATGAGAGCTCTAAAAGGCAACTTCGAAGAACCCTTTGCTCATTCTTTCCACCTTTCCCCAATCCCTGCTGAAATCCTGGAGGAAGCTTACCTCACAAATACACAAATTGCTGATCCATTTTGTGCCTTCTTGGTTTGCCATCCTCTCAAAGGCTCCCCACTGCCTACCAGCCCCGAGGTGTGTTTCTGGTGGAGAAATGATGATGTAACTTGTTACAGCTGGGTTAGGTCACCAACCACTTATAATGGGTTGCAAGTGCTTCCCTCAGCATTTACACTGGAGGAAAACAGATTTCTAATTCTAATGCAGGGTTACAGAAAAACGGAATCAAAATACTACGCTTGCAAGAGTGGGACAAGCTCTATAAGCCCCCCAAAAAGATGCACTTAACAACAAAGTGAATGCATTTCTTCTACGGTATTGTGTAAAACTTAGGAGATACTAGCATGGGGATTGTACGTTTTTAACACCCTTGCCCGGGCAGATTTTTGTTAAGTAAGCTCACAGATTAGCATTCTCTTGTGTAATAAGTGTCTGGGTCAAAATCCCTCCAACTGGCACTAAAATTTCTTCTTTACTAACTTCTCTCTTTAGCTGCAGGCTGGGGAGAGGGCGGATGTTTTCAGCACAGCAGATAACATCAAGCAACCTAACAAGAGTTTATGAATGCGAGATGTGGACATCTCAGAAATGAATAATGACTGAGCATGGCTCACTAAAAAAAAAAATAGGAAAAATCTGCACATCTGAGAATCCACTGTCTTAGCTGTAGCACTGAGCAATTTTTTCCTCATGGTTAATTTTTTGGCTCAAGAAAATCCAGTCAGATAGCGACTTATAATGAGCTTCTTTTTACGTTGTTTCTTCTTCAGCAATAACATTTTAAGGATTCATTTTATTTCTGAGAAAGGTATTTAACATTGGAAATCCCTCCAACTTCCTCGCAGCAGATCTTTTGTCACATAGCACACCCTCACATTGCACAAAATCACACTGAATTTACGATCTCCTTAGTGCTCAGGCTAAACCTCCTGCTTCTCCCAGATGGCCAGAGATATGATGTTGCTTCTGCCATCATGAAGGTAAACCCTCCCTGCTTCTTAATCATTTTAGTCTTTTGTTCTGTCAATACCCAGCCTATCAATTTTGCTCTACATCGCTTATAATCATAATCCACCCTTGGCCCTTCCTACACCCTCAGTAGTCTGCCGTGACAAATCCAACGTGTCTGACATGTAAATACATCTCAAGGCAAAACACACGGGACAAAGGGTCTCTACAGGAGTACAGGAACAGGAGCAGCAAGTAAAATGAGGGTCCACTCTGGTTATACCCCTTATTCCATGTTGGAGATAAGGACAGAGCATTCTTTCATCTCTGAAGGAAGAAAATATTTAATTTAGCTAAAAAGCAGCTACAGTTGTTGGCTACTGTGACACACTATTTTACAAGCGCTTTAATTTGAGAATTACTCCATTGGAACAGAATGAATTTCCAGAGGAAGAGGGACACAGGGATCAGTTGCTCAATACTTAGACATTTTTGCTTTTGTTTCTCAGTACTCAGCCAAACAAGCACACAAATCTCTAAAAGAAGGTAGTCTTAATCCCAGTGCTGAACTTACCGTTTTCTGCAGATAACCTCAGATCTGTCCCTCCTCTCTTCCTCAAGGGTGACAGACACACCTTCACACATTTCGACAGCGTAAAAAGACGTTTAGATTTCAGATCCATTCACTCTGAGATTTAAGAATACCAGGAAGTTATACAACTTACTTGCAGATAACATCTCCAAAATAAAATCCTTTCTAGCAAATTAGAAATCTCTTCATGAATTCAGCCAGCAATGTAACACATTTTATACCACACCAAAGAACCATTCTGAACCGACACTGCTTATTTGAAGAACTTGATTCTTTCATACTTCATTATTCTTTTAATCAAAGAGGCTTTCTTCTCTTTCCACCATGAAGAAACCATTAAAGAGCAAGGTGTTACCCAGGGCAAATCTGAGCTGAAAATCCAGCAAGCTGAAGAGGGACAGGACCCATCCCTCCCTCTGCTCCTGATGGATTGGCATGATCACTTCAGAGGCTGTAGTAAAGACTCCTTGGATTCTAGGTTTTAGCAAATTTCATTTGGATCATTGTGCTTTTAATTAATGGAGAATTCAGCCCTCTGACAGACTGAGTATTGCTATACTCCTCAGGTGTGCAAATTTTACTGCTAGTCTGCAAAAGATCTGCCTCTGGGAATATCGTTGTTCAATCACCCGTGCTTCAGAATCTCCTTCAGCTGCTTCTGTCTTGAACAGGGCACATCTCAATCTGGAGAAGTTACCGTGATCACAGAAGGCCTGGAGCTCAGAAGTCTGTAAAACTGCACAAAAACTCAAGCCATGCCAGGGGATGGCACATCAGCCTAGCACTCCGATCGGACCCAGAGATGCCAGCACGTGCTGTATCTGATCCCCATGTTAAAGACAAGAGGGGGGCCTGGGGGTCCCTTTTAACATCATGTTTTTCAACTCTCATATAGCATACAAAGGTTTTAGTTCTTGAATTTCCAAGCATTGTTGGAAAATATGATTTCTAAAGGCTTCAAAACCAGAGGGGAAAAAAAAAAGGAAACACATGAATTTTAGTGAGGGAAAAATAATGGAAATATTTCATCATTTGAATGTAAGGATCATGAATGAAAATTAAGGACAATTGCTGAGTAAGTGCTGATAGTAGTATATTCATCTGGTATGTCCACAACAATAAATATATCATTTTTTCTCGTTCTAACAAGCACTCAGGTACTTTAGACTGACTTCTGGAGAGCCCTCCTCTACAAGTTGATATTTCAGTGCTCTGAAAAGCTTGGCTATCTCAGACTTTGTCTCATCCCCTCACCACCAAGTACAACCATATGGAGATGTCAGCTGGAAAGCAGAGTCATCCCTCAGCCCATGTACGAGAGCAAATAAGCCAGAGCAAAGCACTGTGCTGCTCTGCTGCGCAGCCTACAGACAGACAGAGCTCAGCTATCTGCATGAGAGACTGCCCAACACAATCCTTTTAATTGCAATGAAACCAGCAGCAGATGCAGGAAATGCGATGCCTCGTGCTGGCACTGTTGCCTATGGAGTGCAGTTCCTGAACTGGTCCATGATACCACGAGCATCGAACTCAGAGCTTCTGCCCTTTCCTGGGAGGCTGTTACCAGCACTGTTTTGTTTAAGGTTGGAACATAATAGACAACAGAATTAAAAAAATATTAAAAAAGCATCAAGCACCAGGGTAAGGAAATAGCAAACTGAACATTTGGACAGGACACTTCAGTGCAAGTGAGGGAATTAATTTGATTCAGGAGTCTCAGGATCTTTTTTAGCCAAACATCCTCTATTATAACAACTACCTTACCTTGAGATGAGTATCTAGCAAAGGCAACAGGAGAAGAGTCTGTAGCTCTCACTCTTTAAGAAAAGGGTTACACATAATAAGGAGGAGAAGGGGCACAGCAATGACGACTGCCCTGGGGATAGCTGCCTTCCAATACCTCAAGGGAACCCACAGGAAGGCTGGGGAAGGACTTTTTACAAGAGTGTCCAGCGATAGGACAAGGGGAAATGGGTTTAAGTTGAAGGAGAATAGATTTAGACTGGATCTTAGGAAGAAGTTCTTCAGTACAGGGGCGGCAAGACTTTGGAATAAATTGCCCAGAGACGTTGTGGCTGCCCCCTCCCTGGAGGTGTTCAAGGGCAAGTTGGACGGGGCCTTGAGTAGCCTGATCTAGTTGAGAGGCGTCCCTGCCCATGACAGGGAGGTTGGACTAGATGATCTCTAAGGTCCCTTCCAGCCTAGGCCAGTCTATGGTTCTATGATTGTCAGACACCCTGAGTGAATGCACTTATGAACTGGATGATTTCTGCAACAGTTTGCCTCCTCAAAGCTGTTATTTTGAAGGCTTGTGACAAGAACCTGACCTCGAAGGAGCTGGCTGATAAAGACGTGGATGCTAGGGATTCTAACGTGGCTCTAGTCGTTACAACATCAGCTTGACCATTCACGAGGACAAGTACTCTCCAAGAAACAGAGATATGATAACGCTTGAGCAGACCTGCAATACAGCTGATCCAAAAAGAAGGAAAATAATGTTGGAAGAAATCAATACTGGGACATTGCCTTGCCCATTGGTGCAGGCACATGGTGGCAATCACCCAATGTCCATTCTGCAGCCTAATCACAAAATCTTAAACATCCATTCACCTCAGAGAAATGCATCTTGCCTGGTCTGGTGGGAGGTGTCTCTGCCCATGGCAGGCGGGTTGGAATGAGATGATCTTGAAGGTTCCTTCCAACCCAAACTATTCCATGGTTCAACGATAAGTCGATACAGTAAATGAAGCACACCAGTTTTTATACAAATTCTTCCTAGCCATTTCAGGTCTGCCCCCTCAGATCATGCATAAAGCTATTAGTTCATTTATTCTCTGAATCTTTACTACCAACTGTGCTAACTAACATAAAAAAGACTAATGGATTCCTTGAGGAAAAATTTATGTGCAGGGTCAACTATTTTTTCTTTTTTAAAAGAGGCAGGCAATTATCACTACTTTTATTTAATGATGCCTTCTTTGAATATATGTCATATTTCTTGGAACAAAAGTCTACAGATTTGAGCATTCACTTGAAATAGAATTATTGATTCATCCAACATCAAATCTACTGTCTTATAATTACAGACAAGAAAAAGCTCCTCTCTCCCTCCTAACAGTGTCAAGCTGTTAATGCCAATCAAAGATACGGAAGAGCATTATAAAAACTGAACAATGCAGGATGAATAGTGAGACCTACTGCTCAGCCCCATCCGACAAGATGTGGAATGTCATCAGGGCACATGGCAAAACATCCGTGCTCTTTTCTTATAATCTGCAAAGGAAAATAGCACAGCTGTTGAGCTGTAACTAAGATTAGTGCATATTTTGAGTGTAATTACAGCATGGACTATGTATCTTGAGCTAGTATTGGAGTTATGGCTGAGAGAAGATTTATTGTAAAATACTTTTTGACAGAGAACAACCTATGGTGGGGTGGTTTTTTTGGGGGAGGTTGTTGTTTTTTTAAGCAAAACCTGTGTGTAGTTTTAATTTCATTTAAAATGTCCAGTTTTGCACTGGAACACAAATAACAGCTTTCTTAGTTTAAATATAAAAATAATAAATTTTCCTTTCTTATGAGCTAGGAGGTGTTTGTGAAGATCTGGAAGAGGACACACTATCCCTTCTTTCCAAAGCATCAATGACTGCAGACTGCCATAATCATCAACTCTTTGCTCTTATTGACTTCTCACTATCAAACATGAACAACTGTCACTCAAAACACCTACATGAACGATGCAAAATATCCATGAGGTTTAGGTTGAAGTTTGCAGGACCTTGCATCTGTCTTGCCATACTAAAAGGAAAGGTATTGAGGCTAAGGCATTAACAGTCTTGTAGTTGGGCACCCAGGGAGCCACGGTACTTTTCAGATGTGTTAGACCTGTGTGCCCTCTGCCTCCTGGTCAGTGGAAAAAGCAGAAACTGGTAATCTCTGAAGACAGCCCACACGGAAAACTAGTTAAGAGGTTAAGCACTGCATTTCACCCACAAAAATATTGGCGTACCATGCAAAAAGACACGAGGTCTCAAAGAAAAATAGTTTGGCTTGAGCAAATACTTATTGCAGACATGCAAAGCTCTTATTTTGGATTTGTGTTACCCTACCCATGGCTGGTGTTGCACTGTACGAGATGTGATCCAAGCGCTTTGTACTGCACAGTTTCAGCTCGAGCACTCGTGGTTCAAAGGGACCTCTGGCACCAGGTCACTGCGGATGCCCCTGAAAGGAACAGGTGGAGGATTGCATGGCCTGAAACCATACAACCTTGTCAGGGTCCCAGTAAAAGTGGAGCACAACCTCCCAGCTTCCCAACAGCATTGCCCAGTCCTTGGGTCAGCACTGTGAACGACAACTGCAACAAGGACCCACGGACACCATAAGATGGTTCAGAATCCTTCCATTTTCTTACTGGCCTGAAGTTACCTGCTCCACTGCCTTTAATAGGTCAGACTGGGCTGGTTTACTCCAACTCTGCCCTTTGGGTCCTGCAACGGGTTGTAAATAGAGAATCTGAAAGCAGTCTTTTGTAAAACTACTTACTGCCACATCCCAACAACAGTAAAAGAACCTGGACTCGTGATATGTGGCTTTAAAACAGGCTGTGTGCTTTGCTATCTTCTCTAAAAGCTTAGGCAGCTAGAATTTGTACCCAGACATACATATTTCATCTGAAATATCAGTCCTTCTGCTGTCTTCCACATCCCTCTCTTCCAATTCTGCAGCTGGTCTCAGTACCCAGCAGCCCAGGCTATTTCTAGAAGTGGACTTCAGGGTCTATTCCTCCCCAGTGTATGTATCCTGGCAAGCCCACTACAGACTGAACTCAACATGAGCTCACAGAGAACTCAAAAATAACCACCATCTTTTTATAAAACTATTTTGAGTAGTTTCATATTTTTTTCATGCGACGGATTACTTTGTTTCCCGCATTCCCCTGTAAAATCATCTCATATTGACTTTAAAGTAAGCTGCCCAAGTCCGTGGAAATGTGCTGCATTATTGGATCCTACAGCAGGTGACATCCTGGGGTTCGAGACCAGTTAATCATGTATTTCCCTGCCCTTTGCAATTCTGTTTGCTTTGCTGCAGCAGCAATGCCCAGCAACTAAGCCTTTTGCTGCACACTGAAATTTTTCTTACTGCAGATATTGCTGAATTGAGTGAAGCTCTTGGGGATACTGTTGCTGTTGTCAGCTTTCTCTAAAGCCCAGCGCTTCTTAGCATGCTCTGTCACATTACAACGGGCGTGTTTTATCATGTGTAGAATATGGGTCATTTCTAGCATGCAGCTATTCTTTTGTTTTCCGTTAGTTTCAAAGAAATGAGGCAAAGTTACTTAGCTGCTGGCCTCCAGGCAGAGCCTAGAAGAAGAAATTGTGTGGCCTGTTATAAACGTTAACTTTTAAGCACAGGAATTTGGAAGTATGAAATTAAGTGAAGGAAAGAGAAATAACAACCGATCTGAAAGCTTTTAGTAGGGTAACATCCTCACCTCTACTCCTGCAGAAAGAGCTTGTCCCCAGCCTCCAAAACAAACTGGAGTGTAGAAGAAAGGAAACTGCTGCCAGAAGGAGTAAGTGCATTCATAGAAGCACAGAATGCATTGGGCTGGAAGGGACCTTTAAAGGTCATCCAGTCCAACTCCCCTGCAGTGAGCAGGGACGTCTGCAACTAGATCAAGTTGCTCAGAGCCCCATCAAGCCTGACCTCAAATGCCTCCAGGGATGGAGCCTCTATCATCTCTCTGGGAAACCTGTGCCAGTATTTCACCACCCTCATAGTGAGGAACTTCTTTCTGTTATCTAACCTAAAACTACCTGCTCTAGTTTAAAACCATTGCCCCCGTCCTGTCCCTACACATTCATCCTTGCGGATGACATTCTCTTGCTCTTACTGAAATACAAATTAAAATCCCCATAACCATTGTCAACTATAAGCAACTCACCTCCTCCGTGTCTCCTTACAAGGGAAGACATGAAGTCTGCTGTGTTCAGAGCTGGGGTACCTGGGCAGGAGCTGAGAGGGACCTCTCCTGTGTCCTGCTCCTGCAGTGCATCTCCAAATCCCTTGCGCTTTTACCTAAGAGCCCAGCTTGGACTAATCAGCACCACGGGGCTCATGAACTATTCAAGTTGAACTAGAAGCAATTTTGTGCCTACACACAGGTTGGACCATCAGCCAAGCCAAGCCAAAAGAAAAAATTGTCTGATGGAAGGCAAGCTGGTTGGTAGGGATGCCTCTGGTCAGCTCAACGGATCCATGAGGAATGGGATTGCCTGATCAGCACCATCAGTACAAAGCACAAGAAAGAATATTTCTGCGAACACCAGAGAAAGTTAGGCTTGAGGTAAGGAATGTGTAAGGTCTCAAGCACGCTCTCTGATGCCTAATATTGTGTGAAATAAAGCTACCTTTTCTCAATTATGGGAGCAATTCTGAGGAGCAAGGAGGCTACAAAGTTCTATCAATGGCTTATAAACCTGTGTGATACCTTCACCCCACATCTGTTTGATGTCGGCTAAAAATTTGAAAACATATTAAGGATATGCAGAGGAGTTTGGAGGCTGCTGTCAGAGCTGAATTACTTCTTTAGGAAGCCAGATTAAACTTGCATTAATTAAATTACAGAAAGTGAAACCATGCAGCAGCCACCAGACTTCTCTTCCAAAATAAACTGTGCTCAGATTCTGTGCCTTTCTGAGTGCTAAATATTATGAGATCACAGAAACCTATTTCAAATAATGTAGAAATAGAGCTCCAGGGATTTAGTGCTGTACTTGTACAAATTACTTGTGCTGGCCATGGGTGTCACAGAAATTTGGGATAAGAGCAAGCAAAAATCCCTGTTCTGTGAGGAAGAGAAGTTGCCCTTCAGTGGTCAAGTCTGCAGTACATCCAAACGTTTTTTCTTCCCTTTTAGGCTTCAAATTCCTTTAATCAGGAATATTCTATTAGAAAAGCATTCTGCACCTGGCATTGCAGAGCCACCATGGCTGCAGAAATGCAAATAGCAACAACAATAATAACAGTAATAATAATAGTAAACATAACAGTGTTAATAATAATAATAAAAATATTATAAATTGCAGCAAAGCTGACATTCTCACTGTTGGACTCATGCCCGTGGATGCTGCTTTAACAGCTAAAAAAAAAACAACCTCAAAACCAACAAAACCTCCAAAAAAGTCAGTAAGCTGAGAAAACAAAATCTTTGCTCATCAAACACATATCAAGTTGTTAGCCAGGTTATGAGACATTACAACAGTAGCATATTAAATAGGATATACATTAGATATATCAAATTAGTATTGCATAAATATTTGTAAAGCCATTGGTTTGGAATGCTTGCAGTAATTAACTAAACATTGGAGCAAATTCTTCCCCACACTCCATCTTTTTTCATTTGGGAGGAAAAATGGGAGGAATAAATTATGCACTCACTGCAGGCCCCTATGGCTGCCTTTGTATTTGCTAATAGCTTTTCTTTTCCTTCTAAATATTTATTATTTATGTATGTTAAAGAACAGCAAACAGCACAGAAGAACTTGGCCCTCAGCCTGCTCTCTTAAAGCAGGGAAAACCAAGGTCATGCTGCAGTTTATCTGTTTCATAGTGAATGGCTTTATATGCTAATTCTGTGGGCTGGTAATGCAGATTGAAATGTCTTCACATTCCTCACACACACGGCACGGTAGAGTGTGATTATTTTATGTCGCCTTTTATTTTGAGATTCAGTAATGCAGTGGAAGAAAGAAAAAATGTACTTTGTTGCCTGCTTGCCCCCCTGGCTGCTACTAGACACTCATGGAAACTTCACTATCAAGTTAATACTGGAAATATTTGTTTTCTTCTTCTTGCATTTTTCACAGAGTCATAGTTTAGGTTGGAAAAAGACGTCTAAGATATCAAGTCCAACCATTAACCCAGCACTGTCAAGTCTACCTCTAACCATGTCCCTGAGCACCACAACTTCACAGCTTTCAAATCTCTCCAGGGATGGGGACTGCACCCCTGCCCTGGGCAGTCGGTGCCAGGGCTTGACAACCCTTTCAGTGAAGAAATTTTTCCTAATATTCAATCCAAACCTCTCCTGGCACAACTTGAGGCTGTTTCCTACTGTCCTATCACTTGTTCCACGGCAGAAGAGACCAGTTGGGAGAAGAGATCAAAAGCATCCGGTGCTGATGAGCATGAATGTTTGTGCTTAACTGGCGTGCCAGGTTAGAAATCCATGTGGCCATAACTGAAGCAACACTCATCGGGGAGTAACTTTACTCCTTCAGCTTTCCCTGGAGGCAGAAGTACTTTGCACGGCAGGTTTTGCCATTGCTGGATGCCCACCTTCACCCCAGTGACCATGGGGCTGGGTGCAGAACATGGTGGTGGAGATGGCTGCCCTAAACCACCCTTGGCCAGGGTAAAAACACCTAGCATGAAGGGAATGTGGGTGAAAATCAGGCGGCTGTGGGCAGATGAACTATCCTGGAGCATATCTGGGCTCAACACTGACCATGTTAAGGAGGATGATGATCATTACCTACTTACTCTTTAATCTAGGTTATCACAGAAGATTTTGGAAATGAAGAAGCTTCAGAAGAAGCAGGAAAAAAAAGCATAAACATTTGTGATAGTGGGAAGAAAGAGGTAAAAGCTGGTTTGATGCTACCAGGAGCAGTCCAGGTGCCACCACAACTTCTCCAAGGCCCCACAGAGCAGCACTCCTGTCAGACACCACATTTGGGAGGAGTTTGCACACACACAACCTCTGTGTGCATGAGTGTGTGATTGAGCTTTCTGAGATTAAAGACAGGCGTTCAGAAATTTGTACACATTTATCACCATTTTGAGAGTGTCAAGCATCACAGCTCACCTGTGGCATCACCGGTATTAACCCTGATTGTGCAGTTCACTGATTGCCAGTTAATTAAGTGTTGTTAATAAATCAATAAACCACTTTCAGCTCTGATTTGGTTAGAACTGTGTGAGGCAAGTAGTTTGTTCTTTTTTTCCCCCCAGCAGCAGACAGGTAGTGGTAGTAATTCCCTTGCAGGAGATCAGTCCTTTCTAGTGAGTTCAGAAAGGGATTAGGACACACACATGCACACACCGGGGCTGTCCCCATGGTCATTTGTATGTGTTGGCCTAAAAAAACACCAGTTCAGCCAAAGACTGTAGCTGTGATGGACAGGTGGAGCAGGGGACTCCCAATCTGCCCAGTTTTTCCCATTTCATGAGCAAATCCAGCGAAAAGGAATGAAGCTTTGCACAGATGATACTTTTGTGTGGGACCTCCTAGTACAAGGAGCATTGCGTAGCAACATTACACAATTCTGTATTTAAGAAAATTCAAAATGCTAAACCTTATGTGCTTCTTCCGCTAGAAGGCTGGCCCAAGGATGCGAGGCACATACAACAAGCCATTGCAAAGAGCCAGTGGTACCTGGGCACCTGGTGTCCCTGGGGCTTGAAGAGCTTGGGGAGAGCCTGAGAAATTATAGAATCATCAAATAGTTTGGGTTGAAATGAATCTCTCAAGATCATCTCGTTCCAATCCCCTGCCCTGGGCAGGGACACTTCCCACCAGCCCAGGTTTCTCCAAGCCCCGTCCAAACTGGCCTTGGGCACTGCCAGGGAGGGGATCACAGAATCCTAGAACAATTCAGGTTGGAAAAGACCCTTGGGATCATCGAGTCCAACCACTGATCCTACACTACAAGTTCACCCTAAACCGTATCACCCAACACCACATCTAACACAACACCACACTTGAACACATCCAGGGATGGCGACTCAACCACCTCCCTAGGCAGTCTGTTCCAGGGTCTGACCGCCATGAAGAATTTCTTCCTAATGTCCATCCTAAACTTGCGCTGCTGCAACTTGAAACCATTCCCCCTAGTTCTGTCCCTAATTCCCTGTGAGAAGAGACCAGCACCAACATCTCTGCAATGCCCTTTGAAGCAATTGTAGAGCATGATGAAGTCCGCCCTCAGCCTCTTCTTCATCAAACTGAACAGACCCAGCTCCCTCAATCGCTCCTCATAAGGTCTGTTCTCCAGGCCTTTCACCAGCTTTGTTGCCCTCCTCTGCACTCGCTCCAACACCTCGATATCTCTCCTGTACTGAGGTGTCAAAAACACGATACTCAAGGTGCAGCCTCACCAGTGCTGAGTACAGAGGGACAATCACCTCCCTTCTTCTGCTGGTCACAAAATTTCTAATACAAGCCAGGATGCTGTTGGCCTTCTTGGCCACCTGGGCACACGCTGGCTCATCTTCAGCCGGCTGTCAATTAGAACACCCAGGTCCTTTTCTGCCGTACAGCCTTCCAGCCACCCTTCCCCAAGCCTGTAGCGTTGCATGGGGTTGCCGTGACCAAAATGCAGGACCCTACACTTGTCTCTATTGAATTTCATACAGTTGGCCTGGGCCCATCGATCCAGCCTGTCCAGGTCCCTCTGTAGAGCCTTTCTACCCTCCAGCACATTGACACTCCCTCCCAGCTTGGTGTCATCTGCAAACTTGCTGAGGGATGTTCTTTAGTTTGTCTCCTGCAGCCTCTGCTTAGCTCAAAGATGTGGCCAAGCTGGAAGGGAGTAGGGAAAAAAACTGCAAATTGACTAAAAGTTAGTTTTGGGGAGGAGAAAGAAAAAAAAAGTCATCTCCAAACAGGTAGGAAGGAAAAGTTACCATAGCAACTCGCACCACTTTTGCCAGAGAAAGTGAGGAAGGAATCAAAGATAAGAAAGAAGTAATCAAACCAGCTTAAGGAATATGAAAAAAATAGAAATTGTTTATGAATTATATATAAGCCTGCTAAGAACTCTTATAAATCAATTCAAAGGAAAATAGATATGTTGAATGAATTTAAAGAAAGGAAAAAGATACTATTTGCATTCTAACACTTGACTATAAATTATGGATCTTTCTGTTTAGCATTATTGCGTTGTTTGGGAAATGACTTGGTGAGGCAACTGAATTAATCAAACTCCAAATATTTAAATATAGCACAGACTCTCTGATGGAGCTGTCTTACTGCTTCCAACAGTACAGAAATGAGGAACCACCAGGCTGGGAGAGCAGGCAGAGAGCCACTTCAGTTTTCACTGTGGTTCTTGCGAGTACCCTACAAAGATGTGGTACCTTAAAAGTAGCCCTAAAAAGAAAATATTTTCAAGCACAATGCATCATCATCCTGAGAAATTAATTGTTGGAAGAGACTTAATGGAAAAAAGGACTAAATATGATTAGGAAGAATAAGATTTCAAGTTATGATGCAAGACTTTTCTATTCTGCTCCACCGAAGTACATTAAAGTCTCTCTGTAACAGGTGTCCCACTCAGACACATAAATCTTGAGCTCATAAAAGCAACTTCACAGGAAAGGAGGTTTATTTATTAATGCACATATTTATATAAAGTGCCAGCTGCTGCAACAGCTTACTCTTTTAAATAAAAATATCAGTGCCAGCCAGGAGAAGTCAAACCCTAGTATATACATTCCTCAAAGGCTGCCAGATCTGCTTGTGGGGATAAGCTGGCTTTTGAAAAGGAGGTCTTCATCACTTGGTGGAGGCAAGCTTAACAGCACCAGGAGAAATCCTTTCTTCTCGAATTTACCTGCTGGCACAAAGACCCCTCCACTTCATTTCATCTCCCTGGGCTTGGGTACAAGCAAGCACCCACAACAACAGGTTGGACACAAGCTTTTCCAGTGTAACCTCTGCAATCTGATTAGAAGTGGTGAAGAGAATGAGGATTAAGTTTCTAATGACCATATTTTCTGAAAAACTCAGGCACAGAAAGATACAGGCAGACCTACATGTGAAGTAGAGAGTTCCTCCATTAAGTGTATATGAAGATTTGGATCTTACTGGGCACAAGGGCTTGATCCAGCAGGGTTGCCAAATCTCAGTAGTCAATAGTGAAGGAAGACCCTTTCTTAGAATCATAGAATGTCTTAGGGTGGAAGGGACCTTGGAGATCATCTAATTCAACTCCCTGCCATGGGCAGAGATGCCCTTTAGCAGCCCAGGTTGTGCAGGGCCTCATCCAACCTGGCCTTGAACATCTCCAGGGAGGGGGCAGCCACAACCTCTCTGGGAAGTTTATCCCAGAGTCTTGTCACCCTCAGACTGAAGAATTTTTTCCTAAGATCCAATCTAAATCTTTCTTGACCGCTGCAGATCCCACTTGCGCATCCTCCTCTATCTTAAGACATGTCCTACTTCTGTCCCACTTTGAACCCCAAACTGACCTCAATGGATGCGAGATGTCCAAGTGCTCTGTAAAACCTACTCCTGCACACCATGGTCTCTGTCACAGAAGGAAAACTTTGTAATAGATAATATTGAACTGCTTTGTATTACATTGCATTGCAATATGCGGCAGCTTCTTAATAAACACGTGTTATATACCATACTGTTATCAATTATATCAATATTTTATATTGCACTGTGCATAAGATCTACTAGAAAATCATAGTAGAACATAGCAGTGTCCACATAAGGGTAGAAAATTCTATAATTACTGAGAGCATCCAGATGAAGAATATGAAATATCAACAGAAATACAGAGTTTGGGACAATCTACGTCTGATGTTCCCCACTTTGGGATAGAGGCCGATGCCCGGCATTTCCTAAGATTTCAGACCACAAAAAGTGGGGCCCGCTGCACCTCAGTGCTCTGACATGGCTCTTCTAGGAGGTGACTAAACCGAACAAATGAATAAAACAGCTTCCTCTCCATAAAACTGCTCAAGATATTCCTATAAGCTATCCGTCCTTTGATGAAGAAAAACTTAAAAAAAATTTTAAAATTAAAATATGTTTCAACTTCAACGTTCTTCTATATTAAAAAAAACAAACAACAAAACACTCTCAAAAGATGTTTGGGTTGTTTGGGGGTTTTTTGCTGCTTTTGTGTTGCTGGTTTTTTTTTTTTTTAAAAAAAAAACCAATGAAACAAGTAAACTGTATTCTATGAAATTGCACTTAAACTCAGCAATCTCTTTAAAAGCATTTCTTTCCCACCAATAATTATGTAAGTCACAGAGTAGAAACTCTATCGCTAAATTTCAGAATATAATTGAACTTCCTTTTATGGTGTTTTTCTTTTCTGTAAATTGGAAAGAAGATGAGCAATGCTAGATCAACTGATGAGGTGCAAAGTGCACCTAAGAGTTTCCTGAATCCACTTTTTTGTAACTCTAGGACACTTTGGGGAAAGGAAAATAAAATAAAAAAGAAAAAAGTACTGCAGTGTATAAGCCCCACTCCAGACACCTTACGTCAGGGAGGGGAAGAAAAATTTAAAGAAGGAAGAAAAGGTAAACATGGCATTTTTCTATTTTGGGGTGTGACCCAAATCGCAGAGGTCGACACATCACACTGCTCTAAAGAGCAGAGGAGGAGGGCAGAGGCAGGAGAGGTATTTTTCTCTCTTAGTACAGATCTTTTTTGCTTTCTGTTGGCTTCTCATAGTGCACCACTAAATCTGTCATTTGGTAAATGGGGAAATGTGTTCAAGCTGCTTTGAGGACAGCTACGTGAGTAAAACCAGCACCTGCAAAGGCCACCAGGAAAAAATGCTGAACACTTACATGGGAGTGTTCATTGCAAGAACTGCAGTAAAGCATTTTGTGTGACACAAACATCATGATATTTGAAGTTCTGTCAGTTTTGTTAATATGCGTATAACCCTGAATTATTTTGGGTTTTTTTTATAACGATGATGAGAGTTGATGTTCGCCACTCTCACATGGCCTGTGAGAAAAAACTTGATCCCTAAATTCTAATTTATAGATCAGGATGCTGAATATATTTCTGTTTCTTGGGAGGCATGCAGAAATAGTAGGGAGAAGAAACTGGTTTTCATCAATAATGGGAAGGAAAATGAAATATCTTTGCTTGCTAAGATGGAAAACTGAGACATTCTGTTCTGTTTCACCTGAAATATCACAAAAAGGGGCACAACGGGGCTTTTTTCAGGCATAGTCAGTGCAAGTAAATGAAGATACAGGCTGGTGCAACAGGGCTCAGGGTTCTGGTACTACGGAGCAGGCAGGTCGTAGGACGCTCTCGCACGGGCACATCAGGGTTTAGCACCCAGCTTTCTGAGAAAACACTCCTGGAAATGTTCATAAATATGGCTGGTCTGAGAGAGAACACGTTTTAGGTGTCTCCCTTCAACACAGCACAATCGTCCCCTGGAGCCAAGAGCATCGTTCTCTCTGATCAGTTTTCAGATCTGTTTTCTTGAATTAGACAGAGATTTTCTTAAGAGTGTAAAAGAGAAAGCAACCTCTCCATCACTTGCATGAAGAGTAACATTTCAAGCAAACCATAAAATCCATTATTGTTTTCTTGCCCACAAAGTATTGGAGCCCATCGAAGAATTTTCAGCTCCTTAAATTGCTTAATTGGCTGAAAATTCAGGCATTAAATGATGAAAATAATTTTCCATTCCCAAGGCAGTATCTAACAGAGCACTGAGAAGAAAGGCTTTTAGAGGCTTAAAGAAGTGTGAAGACTTTTTACATCAATTTAAATCATAGAATGCGTAGGGTTGGAAGGGACCTTGAAAGGTCACCCAGTCTAATCCCCTTCCACTTGTCAAATTATTTGCTTGGTTCAAATACATGCAGGGGAAGATGGACTGCACTCTGGGTTTGGGCAGAAACGTGCCACTGTTTCAGTTGAAATTTAACCTGCCCCTTCGACCACTCCTGGTGGCCTTTGTACAGATTGGCTGAATATTTCTGTGCTATCAAATCTATGCTGCCCATTTCGGTCGTTTTGAAAGAACAAAAATATCAGCCACTCCAAGGTCAGCATCTTCCCCTTTACACAGGCAGACTCATTTAAACACCTTCATTTCAGGCCCATTTCTATCAACCTATCAAGTCAAAAGGAGAGTAGAAAATGCATACAGAAAGTAGCAAAAAATGAATTAAGGTACGAACAGCCTTTCATATGAGGAATAATTGAATAGCCTAACCACAGCCAGAAAGGAAGCACGTGACAGAAGCCTATGAAGTCAAGAAAGGTCTGAAGAAACTGCCAAAACAAGAGCAAAGTGGCACCAGAGAGATAACCTGAGAAATCCCTTTCTGCAGGTTCTTGTGAAATCAAAGCTGTTGCTTCTGAAGCTCTTTGCTCCAGGTCTTAAAAAAACCCAAACCACCAAAACAAACCAACAAAACTGGGAAAAATAAGAAGTATATTCTGTAGTTTTTATTTCTTGACCTACATTATTTTAAGTAGAACTTACAAATTTCTGAGGTGATCAGAGGTACAGTCTCATCCCTCAAAGGCATGCTGGTATTAGCAGGGTACTAATTTTAATGGATGCATTATTTTCACAGAGCACAGGGCACTACTTCATAGCACAGTAATGTAACCTCCGCTGTAGCCTGCGTGATGTTGGCAACACATGGAGACATAGCCAAGAATGAAATATTCTGGTGTCAAACCTAATTCTCTATATAGTTTGTTCGGCAGGTTAGACACTGCTTCCCACTGGTGAAAGCCATTAATCAATAGCAATGAAATTAGCCCAAACGATCCTACAACAGAGGGCTGCGACCTTTTGTCATGGATAACTAGAAGGTCTCTCCCCACCAGATGGTGTTTAAATGGACTTTTCAACAACTGCGTGATGGAGTTAATTTTCACAGGCTTTGGAATATTTCTAGTTTTTGAAGTCACTTCAATACATTCCTTTTCTCCCTGCTCCTTAGCTGCAGACTGTTATAGGCGTATATATTTATATCTCATATATATATTTCATATATATATATATGCACGTTTATACCAGCACATTCAAAAGCAGAACTAAGCCTGAAGGAGGTTTTTGCTTGTTTTGTGTGTATTTTGTCTTTTTATTAATTTATTTTTTTTTTTTACAATATGGCAGCATGTTTTTTAAAGACTTTGCATATCTTAATCTAATCTTAAACTCAGTTCAGGGATCGGGCAAACTGGTTTTCTATGAATGAAGCTCTGCCTTTCTCCAGGTAGCCTAGACATCAAATTTACTGTCCCAGGACATGGCAAACAACACAGGGAGTCAGTTGTTTTTGCATAGCATAGCCCCATGTTGAGCAAATGATGGATATTCAAGACAACAGTCACCTGAAAATACACCATCAGCAGATTTCACTTACTTCTCACTAATTTCGCATTAATGTCACACATTTCACTTAACAGAGCCACTGCATTTCAAAAACAACGTGTGGGGGGAAAAAAAAGTCCTTGTGGGGTGAGTAAAATATTTCACAATTTCTTTGAATGCCACACAAAATCTCAATTACAAAACCCCCAAAGACCAGAAGCCTAACCCTGCATCTCCCTCTGAAAAGGGAAATTAAGAGAAGCAATCTTTTCCCATGTACTACTTAACAAAATCAGAGCAAATCATTACTCAGGACAGGGATCGAGCTGTTATTAACTAGCAAGCTGTCCCTAGGAAACTTTCTAGAGCATATAGATGTTCTAGTGCATAAATCCAGCTTGCCATGAAAACTCTCAGTGATTAAGTTATTTCAGTCCAGAGCAATTTAAAGTTGTTATAAATGATATATCCTTCTTCCTGATTCAACCCATACTGAAGAGTAGTTGGGAAAACGGTTCGTATCGACGTGTGCTTGGAAACAAAGTTTTTCAGAGATTAAGCAGAAAAATCTCTGGTTATCCACAGTCATTTCGTTGACTGATGTTTAGCGGCTCTGCTGAAAGAGAGAGCAACGTCAGCTCTCCCTGACATAATTGGAATATTTAGTTATTTTACATTGCAATTCATTAAATAAATGCTGAAAAGAAGAGAGGGAAAAAAAGAGGATGAAGGGCTTCAAGAATGAATAGAGAAACTACACGCTAAAATAGATAATCGAATCAACATTAGAGTTGGTGAACTTGACAAATCGCAATTAAAGGCACCCAAAAAGCTCTAATAAATAACTCCTTGACATTGCTGCAAGAACAAAGAAGCCTCATTGAAGCATGGGTTGGTCTTCAGATTTTCACACGGGGTACCCAGTAGAGGTTTATTTTATGCTTCACAGCAGCTATTACAAACCCAACTAGGATCCTGTAAGTTATTTACACACTCAAATCAGTAAACTCTTATTAATCAAGAATTAAGGTGCATATATTTAGCAATAGATAAAGGGTGAGGTTGTCCTAGCACTCCGGCTTTCCCAGGGGCTGTTGCAGACTGCAGATCTACAGAACCCAAGTAGAGCCAGAGGTTTGAACCTGAGACCCCTTGGACCAGCCCAGCTAAACCCTCTGGTCAGCTTTGGCTCACTTTGCTTTAGTCCAGTTTCTCTCTAGAGGTAGCAGGAGCAACAGTCACCTCCAGGTAGCTCATTCCACATGGCTGTAGTTGTCCAAACCAGAAAATTAAATGGTCTTTTTGGCAATGACATTGTACACCTAGCTAAGTAGATGATTTTTCAGCTACGTTTACGTGGAATTAATCCTTTCCTTGGCTCACGTCAACGACATCAACAGCAAACCTTAATGCAGATGACTATTTTTTTTCTGTGGTAAGCCATGTTTCACAGGATAGTTGAGGTCAGAAGGGACTTTTGGAGGTCCAACCAGTTATGACAGCTTGCCCAAGGATATGTCCAGATGACTTTCAAATATCTCCAAGGATGGGGACTCCATGACCTCTCTGGGTAACCTGTACCAGTGCTCGGTCAACCTCACAGTAAGAAAAAAAGTCAAAGTGGAAATGCCTGTGTTTCAGTTTCTGCCCTTTGCCTCTCACCCCATCCCTGGGGGCCTTGAGGAGAGTTTGGGTCCATCTTCTTTTCACCCTCCTCCAGGTATCTATCCACCCTGATAAACCCCCTGAGCCACAACAGTCTCAGCTCTTTCAAGTTCTCCTCAGCTGAAAGATGCTCCAGTCCCTTCATCACCCTCACAGCCCTTTCCTGGGCTCTCTCCAGTATGTCCCAGTCCTCCCTGTCCTGGAGAGTCCAGAACTGGACCCAGTACTCCAGCGGTGCTCTCAATGCCCTGATTTTTCATCTGATGCAGTTATTTGTCATCAAGTTCACATCAAGTCACCACCATATCATCAGCAATGCTGATGATCATGCACCAGGAGGCTGCTGTCCGCTTGTCTTGGGGGAATAAAAATTAAAATAAAGTTGTAACCCAAAAAACTTTTTTTTTTTTTTTAAAAGGAATAAAACATTTTGCCCTTATCGGTCAATCAGAACACCGAGTAGCAGGAAGAAAGGAAATCTGATTAATTCATTGTCTGACACCAGAAGATAAATAGTTTTAAATAAAACCTGTAGATGTGTAAAACCACCCTGTGGAGGTAAGTGGGAAAGAACAAAGTAAGAGCTGATGACTGGACAGAAAGGTGAAGCAGATCGACCACTTGCACTTTTTCGAAACTTGGTTAGGTTAGATGGGATTTCTTATCCTGTTTCTTGTGCCACGCTGCTGCCATGTTGTCTACCAAATTCTTATTAAAACAAAGAAAAAAAAATCGAGTTGTCTAACTACCTGATTCCAGCACAACCTATATTTACACAGTGTGCTTCTTCTTTCTATTAGCAAAGTTTCTTGAGATAGCATTCAGCCTCCGGAGCCAGTTGTATTAGATTCTGTATGTACAGGCAAGGAAAAGACACTAGACCAAACTGATACGACAAAAATGAAAAATGGAGTGGAAAAGCTATGTAAAGAAAAGGCTGTGGCATTTATATATGTATTGGAATATCTATGTGTACGATTCTTAACAGAGAAAGTGGGGAAATCATACAAAAAATTAAAGAAAACCCCATGTTTACAGCTCATTCCCTTTCTGTTATTAGAGCTTCACCTTCTTTAGGGAAACAAGGAAGGATGAGACTTGAGAAATTTGAAGGAAGATGAAGAGAGAGATATTATTTTCTGTGCCTTCCAGTCAGAAGGTCACACAGTTGATCTTGGTTTTAATGTACTCTGTGCTTTAATTAATAACCTGTGCATGCTGGTGTTCGGCAGACTATTCCTATTGGCTATTATGATAGCACCAAAAAATAACTTCGCCAAGGTGCTAGTTGAATTTAAAAAACCAAATCAACTTAGCTAGATTCATAAATACAATATAGTCAGAAGGAGACAAAAATGTGAGTTATCACCGCTCAGAGTTTGGAGGGTATAAGATTACAACTTTTAAAGAAAATTCTTTTTTAGGTCAACTTCACCTTGCAGAAGAAAAAAAAGAAATTAAAAAATCAGATATCTGGTGTTCTCAAGCAGTCAGCCAGAGAGTGCAAGACTACATAAATTGCCCAGTAGCATGTAGTTCTGTCATAAAAAATACTGCCATGAAGTAAAACAACAGTTGTCAGCAGACTAACACACAGGCTTTCAAGTGATTACATGAACATTTTGCTGTCAGACCACAGCACAAAATCCAGAGCATCCGTAACACATTTAATTTGCTTACTGGTCTTGGGAAGGAGCAGGGATCCTCCTGTCCCGGGGCACTCCCGAGAGCAGCGACTTTGCCATTCAAACCATTTGATAAAAGGGACCCTAAATATTTGCAGCATGGGGAGTTACCCTGGCAAGCTTGTTGGAGCTGTGGGTGGAGTCCAGAAACATAATTTAAAAGAAAAATGAACCCAAAATACTCTTTTCTGAGGCCTTGTATACCCACAAGAAAACCAGCCCGTTCATGCTTTCTCAAGCAAAAAGAGAGAATGGGCTTTTTTTTTTAAAAAAAAACTGAATTGACCTAGTCTGTACATACCTCAGCTTAACCTTAAAGCATTTCTTCCCATCTCTCCTACAGTTTACAAGAAGGTAAGAAACAAGAGAAGACACAGATCTGGTTTGCACACACAAGTGGACAGTTCTCCCCTGGAATTTAAACAATACCTATACTTAATAAAATAGATTATCAGTTTTGGATTTGGCTCACAAATGTGTAGTTTCTCATTTGAGGCGTAACAAGTGAATGAAGCTTTGTTGAAGTTAAGACTTGTTCATAATATAGGAAGCTGATACTAGCTGTCCATCAGGTAAGCTCAGAATTTCATCTTCCGACTCATTCACATTGTGCTTTTGTAGGAAAGACAGCTTTGCTCTTCAACATTTTTTCTTCTTTTTAGCCAGGGCATACAGGAAAAAAGAATTTTTCTACAGGTAAATTATAGAAAGCCTCATCTGGCAGGTCAACAATATCATTTTTTTTAAGAAACCTGTGCATGTCCACAGTCCAGTGGAGACAGAAGCTACCTCACCAAGCCAGTTTGGGTACCTAAAAATGTTAAGGTGCAGCAGCACAAATGTGGGCTACAGCTGAGATACCTCTCCCCTACTACAGGCACACAATAATTTCTGCCCACAGAGTAGAGATACAAGACCCCAGCTTTCACTGGTCAATGGCTCCTTAAACACAGAGCAACAAATAATATAAATTGCCCTCATTTGTAATACAGGCATTCAGAACTATGTTGGCTTCATTTGCAAGCAGATAGAATTAATAAACCACCACCTGTCTGGCTGGAAGCTGAGCTGACAGAGTTGTAACCATCCCCTCAGCATTTCATGCCTCCTAAATCATTCTCCTTCTTGGAGACTCTGGTCCTACTCTGATTTGTATAGATTTTATGGCTGTGTGAGTCTTTATATTTCAGTGATAGAATTATTTCACCATACTAAATGACAGGCTGTAGCTTAGGTTGCCCAGAAATAATATTGAAAGGGAAGAAACACGAGACACTGTAAGATTTGCATGTCTATTGAGAACATACTCATGGAAGTGATCTTTTCAATGTAGCAGAGATAAAACATAACAAGATATTCCCACGTGAAGCTGACAAAATAGGAAAGAAAGCAAGTCACTGCATTTTAATAGTGAGAGTCATTAGCTGTAAAGATCAAATGCCAGGAAAAATATTTGCTTTTAATCTCTGAAAATATTCGAGCCTAAATGGCTTTCCAGAAAACATCAATCACAATTTATAAGGCAGAATTCAAAGGTAATGGATGATTACAAGACATTTGACACAGAAACTGCCAAATTAGAATGTTTTGAATTTCTGCTTCAAGTTATAACATTCCTTGTCAAAACTCACCCCACTTGCAGTAAAACACCACATGAGGAGGACTCACTCACCAGGAAGCTCAGCCCCAGAGAAGCTGAAACACACAGGAGAAAGGCTGTCTCTCTTCCCTATTTAAATTAAAGCGAAGTGATTTCAGACAAAATTTGGAACAGCTGGAAGTGGGCAGCAGTCAGCTGAATGAAATCATGGGATGATTCCTCAAATTATCAATACCCACTGTGTGCTCGAATGAGGTTTCCCCTTTTTCTTCATCTTTATTTCTTTATGACTCTCAGGAAAACAGAAAAAGTATGAAGAAGGAAGAGGAGATCTTCAGAGTCTTGAATAAGTGTTCTCAGCTGGCTGGCTGGTTCCCAGTATCTTCAGATCAGCAAAAAATCCAGGGCATCTTCTTCGAGCTGCTATACCTACTTATCTCTCTAAGTGGCTTACTGGCCTTGAAAATGCTCCTCATTGTTCTTTCTTTGAGTAATGGAGAATTTTTCACACAAGAAAGAGCTACCTTGATTTACACTGAGGAAGTACAAACAGTTTCCATTCACGGGCCATATATCCTCTAGGATATGGCCACTGAACTCTTCATTAAAAATTTGTTAGTTCGAAGATTTAGTGCAAAACCTCCTGAAGAGCTCTAAGCCAAGTCCTGGAGAAGGACACGGGAAGATCCCCTTAAAGGGCCTGGCTGGGAAACTCGGATGAACTTTTTCACCAAAAACAATCAGAACTAGTACAGCCCAAGGAATAATTTAATACTATTTACTAGCATTTTCCAGCAATGCTCTGCCTTGACCTCTCATCTCTTAGAAGACTCGTAAATAGACCTCATCACAGCAAACCACTACTGGGGAATCATAGAATCATGGAATCATATCAGCTGGAAGAGACCTGGAAGATCATCAAGTCCAGCCTTTGTCCCAGCCCTAAACTATGTCCCCCTACACAACATCCACTTGTTTCTTAAACCCCTCCAGGGACAGTGACTCAACCCCCTCCCTGGGCAGCCTGTGCCAATGGCTGACAACCCTCTCAGTATAGAAATTCTTCCTGATATCCAACCTGAACCTCCCCTGAACATCCCCTGGAAGGGCCACGCACCTCACCAAGGTCACACCAGCTGAAAGCCACCATGGGGTGGAAGGTGCATATGTCACATTGACCAGCAAACACACCCACCACTGCTCTTGTATTGAGGCTTGACTAGGTTTCCCTGGACCATGGCAGGTCCAATCTGCTCCTAAGGAAACATCTCTGTAGAGGTGGCATCCTGGTGATTCCACTGTCACAGCTGGGAACTGTTTCATGATACACAGCCTTGTCTCCATAAAGCTCTCAGATGCTACAACAATCACAGTCTTGCCTGATCTCTAGTGATGTGGGACAACTGATGACCATTACTCAGGTGATCATCAGGTCACCCTGCTCATCTGTGGGCCACAGCAATGTTTGCAGACGCCTCCTTGCATCCCCTGCCACTGTCCCTCTTCCAGGGAAGACCAAGACAGATCTTCCACCTTTCCTCAGGAGAAAGGCCAAATTGTTCAAACATCCTTTCCTTCATGGTGGTGTCATAGAATCATAGAAGAGTTTTGATTGGAAGAGACCTTCAAGATCATTGATTCCAACCTTTTCCTAGCCCTCTCCACACCACTAAACCATGTCTCTCAATGCAACATCTACCCATCCTCTAGGCTATCCAGCTTCTCTTAGTGTTTTGTCACTTTTAATGCCCCAAACCAGACACAATTTTTCAGCTCACTCTTAACTGGTGCCGAGCAGGCCCCAGTAGGTACATCCATCTTGTGTTGACACGTTCCCTAACAATTCCGGAGCATTTTCTGGAGATCAGTCATGGTTTATTTCTGCACTAAGGAAGTCAACGCATTCTTCATTGGGAAATCATATGTTACTCGTAAGTGGAATAAGAATCTATTCCCCTCCTCATTCACACTGTACCTTCTTACACCTTCTGCTCAGCAAAGTGTTGATGGAGAACACACTGATCTTCTTTTCTCATCTGGATTAAACCTAGTGGAGGGGTTTTTTTTTCTTTTTTTTTTTCTTTTCTTCCCTGTATTTGGTTTTGTTTTCCCTAATGAAAAGCAAACAAATGAATTTTCAGCTAGATGATGAGACATAATGTAAACCCAGTATTTCAGTCCAGGAATTCCATGATAGTTTCTTACCAGAGTATTTCCATTTCTTCCCTCTGCATCTCCCATAAGGAACTGTTGCTCTACTAGTTCTGAAGTTTGGAGCCAGGTGTGATTTTCAGTAGGAGATAATCCTGACTTTTCTCATATGCGAAATGAAAATCTCAGATCCCAGTTATAATCCATTTGAATGAATTTTCAAATAGAGCAATTGGAAAAAGTTCAAAGTAATTTCTGCCTAGATGAAAACGAATGATCAATAACTTTTGGCTTAAAAGAAAGGAGGCAGAGAGAGAACCCTTCCCACAAAGTTCAGGGGGCATCTGGTCCTAAATATTTAGAAAGAAAAGCCAAGAAAATGGTGGATATGCTAGAGTGCTGCTCATGATGTCTTTGGAAAGGATAGCAAAATCAGGGAGGCACTGGAGTTTCTCAGCAAGGATTCATCTCACAGTTGGAGGCAGAGGGATCTTAAGAGCAAAGGCCAGCATAGCTAGGAAGCAGGACTTGTTGGCTCAGATGCAGTAGAAAGAAATCATACCTTTTTCTGCATCCAGACACAAGCTCTAATAAAGTTGTGCTGAACAATGTTTTCTAGACCTACGTTGGGCCAGGTCAGCAGTTGGGATCTCTCTGCTGCCTCCTGGATATACCCTTAAAGCTCCCAGAGATTTAGGTACATGAACACCATCTCTTCCAGAGGATTTTTTTTCACTTGAGCAAAACTGAGCCTATGCAAAAGTTGGGCAGGATTAGAACTTCCATTATATTTTTCAAGTTATTTCAAAGTGGAGCCTAATGGGTCTTGGTAGGGCTCTGAAGACTCATGCAAAGATGGCATAATTAGACTGGACATGAATTTTCCATTGGATTAAAGTAACCAAGATGAAAAGAAAGCTGAGCAATACAGCCAGCACAAGGAGGTGTGCCTGGAAAACTGATTAACATACATTAAAAAAAAAAAAAGAAAACCGTTTTCAGAGATGCTTACTTATGAAGTCTTGTCTCCTCTAAGGTTAATCAAAAGAACCAATACATCTAATACATTCTGACTAATGTCTATGACTCAAGGCAAAATGCAGAATTTAGTCTGGATCTCAATATGATCATGTTCCTTAAGGGACTAAAATTAAAGTTTATTAGAAAAATAAATATACCACTTAAAAAGTGAAATAGAGCTTGTACTTTTAGGAATGAAATTAAATTTCACTACATATAGCAACAGCAGAAGCAGGAGGATTAGTTGTTCAATTAATTTTTCATCTTAAATGAAATTAAATCTCTATATTATAGAGGAAATGCATTTAATATGCCAGCTAGGTATATAACATATGTCCCAAATGTGAGAAGATTTTCATTAGGAATGACAAAGCAAGAAAATATGGTCTTCCACATATCAGCAAGGAAGAATTCAATTCAATTAATAAAATTAAGGGAAATTTTACCAAGGTACCAATTCTTCAACCTTCTCTGGAGAGATTGTCATTGTCCCAGGGAGCATGTCTATGAATCATGTAATGAGTTTGCAAAATGAGCCAGATCCTGGGCTCTGCAGAGGCTGTGCAAACACTCTCAGGAGGGGCTCAACGAGACTCACGTAGCTCAAAAGTGCTTGTTCTCCCTTCTTTTTCACTTTTTTTTTGGCTCCAGGAAGAGGATAGAGCACTCCCTGCTTCAGCTTGATCTGCTTCGCTCGAGGTGACACAGCCCTGCTGCTTTTTGTGGTTACACTCTTTTGAATCCTGAGAATTTTGTGGGTTTTTTTGTTTTGTGGGGTTTGGGGTTTTTGTTTTTTTGTTTGTTTGTTTGTTTGTTTGTTTTTTGTTGTTGTTGTTTTGTTTTTTTTTTGCTGAGCAGGCCAAATGCAATCAGTGGGGAAAGCTGCCATCTGGACTCATCTGGCTGCTCCGTGGCAGAGCCCGTGATGAGCAGCGGTAGGGTGCAACACGAATGCATCCATTCGATGGAACTGGCTAGAGTTGCATTTTCAGGAAGCCCGGTCCTGCTGGTAGGAACTGTGGCTGCACACCGCAGATCCCCTGAAGAGGATCAGGTTGGAGAAAAAAGCCTGGAAAACCTGCTGAAACTCCCACAGCTCTTGGCATGCTCAGAAATTACATACAGAGGGAGAAGGCTGCGAGGGGCGGTGGTAGGGACACGTTCAGAGTGTGCAGGCAGCTCCAGGACTAAGTGGCATTACACCAGAGGTTATTTTCTTTGTAATTTTGGGACCTTGTGTGAAAACCTCTGTCAGATAAAGACTTTGAACATTCAGCAACAACACCCTCACTGGACGAGGGCAGAAGAAAAAAAGTCTCATCCCATCCTGGTTTAAGGTAGGGTTTGCAAACTCACCCCTGAGCCCCTCTAGCTTCTCGCTGCTGCTTGGGCTCGTTTCTCACAGGAAGTGTGGGCAGATTTGCCAGGAGGTGCCAGTCAGCAACCTGAGCACCATATACCATCCCAGGACCCAAGCACTGGCCAACTCTTCCTTCAAGGACATATCCTAGTATCAACCCTGGCTGCTATCTCCAGGGTCCTGCCCTTGCCCTCAGCTCCAGCATCCCAGTCAACTTCTCCAGATCAGCCAGACTTCTTATTTGCAGTCTCCCTGGACTGTTGCCTGTAACAATTCAGTCCTTTCTTTTGGGAGAGATTTCACAGCCTCCATCTGCTCCAGAAACACCTCATTGGCTTCAGCTTCCTTCTTCCCCATGTTTCTTCAAGCCTCAACTTCTCCTGGTGTCCAAGGAGGTGGAGAGGCAATAGTAGCAGTGTGAGAGATAGTGGGCAGGTAGAGAACGAAGGGAGTGGAGGAAGTGTGTGTTCTTCACACAGTGATGGGGCTGGTCCCAGTAAAGTTGTCACCCTCTGCCATGTTAATTTAGAATGCTCATATGCTCCACTTTGACCACGCTGTGATAGGACATACTGGTCATTAGATGACAGCAGCTCATGGAAACAAATGAATTGCTTCATAAATTCTCTATACAAGGTGCCTTAAATATTATCTCCAAAGCCAAATTCTGTCAACTGCTCTACAAACACCAGTCCCACGTATCTCTCCATTCCTAGGGCAGGATGATGGACTTGTGTGATTTAAATCCTGGTGTTAGATACCCAAAGATGTCCTAGCTAGGCAGTGTCTCATTTTACAGATCAGTTACTATAAGGAAGGCACCCCCGTTGCCTGACAATGTCTCTGCCTTTAACCACATAACAAATATAACATTCTGCCTGATTACTCATTTGAAAAATATACTTCTGCAATGACTTTAATGTCTACACTGAGAAAAAAATCGTATGGTTTAAGTGCAGATGAAAATCTTAGATCACCTCGATCATAACTCGAATGTCACAGATCATTAAACATCATTGGAAACCTCTGCATTGACTCTTATGGCAGAAAGTGAAAGGAAACTTTCATTCCTTGCAAAAGGATAAGCTGTTCTGTGCCACAAGAGACCAACAGGGCGTGGAAGCCTGGGCAGGGAATTGAATAAATGACCCATAGCAGATGTCCTGTGGAGGAAGGCAAGAATGAGCAAAACGATCTCTATTAGTTCCACCTGGTCAAAAAAATCCCTGCACGACCTGCAAATATGCTATAAAAAAAAGATGACTGAGCAGCCTGTCATGTGAGGAAAGGCTGAGGGAACTGGGTTTGTTTAATTTGGAGAGAAAAAAGGCTTAGGGCTTATCACCATGTGCCAGTATTTTAAGGGTGGCTACAATGAACACGGAGAATCCCTTTTTAGAAGGAATCACATGGAAAAGATGAGGGGCTATGGCTGCAATTTACACCTGGGTAGATTCCCACTGGATACAAGAGGAAAATTTTTCACAAGGATAATCAGTGATTGGAATAATCTGCCCAGGGAAGTGGTGGAGTCCCCAGCCTTGCATACTTTTAAGATTTAGGGGGCAAGATGCAGGGCCAGCTTGTCTAGATCATACTGTTGCCAAGAAAGGTTGGACCAGCTGACCCTAGAGGTCCCTTCCAAGCTGGTATCCCAAGATTCCACCATTCAGATAAAGCCTTTGAACATTCAGCCACAACATCCTCACAGGACCATTCGGCAGTCATGCAGAGAGAGCAGCCACAAGCACAACCTGCACAACCAGCCTGTCCCTCTCCAGCTGTGCAAATCTCTGCTGCTTCAGCTGAACAGCAAGCAAACACAGCCAGGACGAGTGTGAACAGCTGTGTCTGGTGGTGAACTCCTTCCTGGCACCTGCAAGCAATTGTCTGAAGCTGTGAGGCACCCGAGTTGATTATAATCACAGTCTGCACACGTTCAGAGCGTGCTTAGGGCAAGACAGGTTTTTCTCTCTTCTCTTGCCCGTGAAGGATGGGTGGGAGGCTGCAGAAAGCCACAGAGCCCCAAGTCAGGGAGGAACACAAAGGCTGACTATGGCTGGATTTCTCTTCCCAGGATAAAGCCTATCTTTTATAATAAAATCTAATCTCACATTAGACACAAAAACCAATGGTAAAATCATCGTTTCTCCTGGCAAGCTGTCGTGGTATCTGCGGCTACACACCGCTGGGAAATTGCACCTTCTTTCCCGGATGAATGTAACTAATTGCCCTGGCCTTGGGAGGCAGTGCTGGTCCCGAAGGAGGCCAGAAAAGGTTGGATGACCCACACAGCATAGCAAGAAAATTCCACGGATTTTTCAGTAGCCTGATGCTCGCTGCCTTGTTACGGCAGTGCCCAATTTTCCAGTTCAGACAAAGGAAACTGTTCTCCTCCTCCAGTAACCTCTTAACTTCCCAATAAGTTACTAAGACTATAATAATCACTCTTGCCAACTTGCTAATTTTACTATGAAAGTGCTGCTGTAGCTAATAGATTTCTTCATCTCCACTTTTCTTCCTTGCCCTAACGTTCTGTGAGGGTAAGTGGGAAACTGAGCCACTTTTTGATGGACACTGAATCCAAACATCCACAACTGCGCACATCTGCCTCCATTATTATGGAAGCTTTATTAATAGCTGGATCTGGATTCATTAATAGCTGACATCAACCAATGCAAAGGGATGCTGTCCCAGATATTCCCTAGGCCGAATCAAATGAAAAATATCAGACTGCACTTTCAGCAGGTTATCCCTATAAATAAATCTCTATAATTATAAAAATCTTTTTTTTTTAAATCAAATTCTTTTCTTTCAAATGGTCAATCTCCCCTGCATTAGCTCCATATTAGGATTTGCCTGTGTTCAAACCCGGTGGGGAATGAGTCTTGCACTGAGAAGCCTCTTGCTGAGTGAGCAGCCGGATCCATAATAACAATCAGAAGGAGGTTCAGAGGCTACTTAAGCCTCAATCAGTCTCTCTAAGTGCCTTCACACAGGATGCAATTACCACTTACTAGCAACAAAGCCAATTTATTAGTAAGTTTTTGAACATTTTGTCCTTTAAAGCAAAACAGGATTTGTATTTATGTTGAAGAGGCATTTGGGTCACGTCCTTAAGAATATGCTTTATCCTTTGGTCATCTCTGAATTGCTCAGGTGGTTGGAGTAGATGATTGTTGTAGGTCCCTTCCACCTGAAGCTATTCTGTTCTGTTCTGTTCTGTTCTGTTCTGTTCTGTTCTATTCTATTCTATTCTATTCTATTCTATTCTATTCCATTCCATTCCATTCCATTTCACTCCAGGAGGTGTCTGCCTGTGGGATCTCCTAAGAAATAGGGGAGAAAATGCAGCCAGACTGCAGTAGAGGACAGCACTGTATCATCAGCACATGGTACGTGTTGCACATTGTGACAAGCCTTGGAGAAGAAGCCACCGTAAGGCCAAGCGACTCTTCCTGTGTTATGAGAAATAGGAACAAGCATTCTCACCTCTTTTCCAAACGTTGCTAGATGGAACAGACCCCTGTCACGCCTTCTCTCAGTGCCTGACTTGGTCTCTCCCCATGCAAAACCTCTCTGAATCCTTCCATGACCCCTCCTGCCCTTCTCTGTGTACATGGGGAAGGCAGAAAGTCCCTGGACAATGAGCCCTGTCACTGCTCGGTGCTTGGGAGCAGGGCACCTCTGTTTGAAAATCTAACTTCTTGACCCATTAGGGAGCCTTATTAGCATCTAATCAGCAGTGTAATTATTAGGTAGTGCCTGATTCTGCCCTCAGTACTTTGCCCTCAGCCCCTAGTGGAAGAACTGGATGCTGGTAGCTACACTGACCCCAGAAGAATGGGGGAAAAAAGGGAAAGGCTAAAATAATAGTAAAACAAACCTAAGGGATTCTCACATTCCATGTTCCCTAACGTACCGCCTGCCTTAATTCACCTGTTGCAGGATTGGGCTGCTGGTATTTTCAGGCCACTGCATGAACCTGACTTCCACTTCTTGCGTTTTTCCTGGCTGGAGTTTTTGCTGGCCACTAAATCTTCCCTGCGCTCAAGAAATATTCACTGCAGACTGACCCTCCCTGGGGAGCAGGAACAAAAGGGCCTTACCCGGTAGCTCATTTCAAAAAAACCACACCTCACCTTTGCTTTAAATAAGCAAATTGTTATTGTGATTGCAACTGCCCTTCAAGCCTATTTGAAACAGGATAAAAAATGTTGGGACTTATTAAAATGAAAGAACAGAGATACAAAATATAACTCAGAAGGACTGTGTAAGCCTTGTTCCCTGAGGAGTTAGACTGAAAATGTCAAGTATTACTGAACACAGCAGAAACACAAGTTTTTGCTGCACCCAAAATGTGTTTGGATTTATGTCCCTCATCTGAATGTCATTTTCTATAGCTATTTTTTATTAATTTTCACTCCATAATTAAGGCATACAAGAGAAGCACTGTGTTCTAGTGGGATTAGAGCAAATAAATGGGAATTGTGAAAGGCCCAGAGCCCCTACAGTAATACTTTAATCCTTGCAAATACACCCCTGTCCTCCTGTCTTTAAAGAAAAAAAAGCAACACGCCAAAGAGAGCCCTGTGACAAGAATGAAAAGCATTCCCTAGGGAGAGAGCTCTGACAGTTCTGGTAGCTTGACATGCTGGGCTACTTCACATCCAGAGCACTAGTACACCAACTCCACAAAAATAAGCAACTGCTAAGAGGAGCAAACATTGACCTATTCATGCAGTCTGTCTTAGGATGGTTTGTCATTCAGTCCTGGCTAATTTTAGTTTGAAATGGTGCCGTTCCCACAGACAAAAGGTTTCTGCAAACCCTAAGTCAGGCAAAATCTATGTAACGAGCTTCACATTTTACTTATTTATTCTTTTAGAAAAAAAATATCAAACCCAAACACTTTTGCATAGATGTTTGCGTCAGTCTTACTGACTTCCACAAACCTCTAAGGAACGGGGTGGGATGGGGACAGGGGCAGGGGGAGCAGGTCAACCTGTCTAAAATGAAGGAGGTGCGTCAGCCCGTTGGTGTGAGTATTCAATATCCTAAGGGCAGGCAGAGGGCATCTAAATTGGTTTCAGGTTGTGAGATCCAGTGCGGTAGTGGAACTTTTAAAGCTAAAATCTAAGGGACCAGTGTGTTTTTTGTTGTTTTTGGTTTTGTTTTTGTTTTTTAAGCTGCAAATTTCAGTGTGTTGCTGTTTGTCATTGTCTGTGGTGGAGGCCACTGGAGAGCAAGACTTATCTGGGAACTCTTGAGTTTTATCTGTGAATTAATTTGAACGCGTGCTTAGAAGCCAGCAGCTGACAGTCACAAATCTAATTGACAAAATGATGGAGGCAACCACTGTAACTGGAAAGGGCAAAGAAATGTCAGCGGTTGCAAAACATAACAAGAAACAACGGTGTGCTTTTATTTATGTAGATCGTAGTCTCGTTTCACCTACGATAAAAAGAGACTGCTAATTCTGACGGGTTGTGTAAAAGTTTATCTCCACACATACCAACACAACATGGCTGCAGGAGGATTCACAAGCGAGGGCTCCCTCTTCAAGGCTGGTTTGCTCGTTGTGCATTCGTTTTTTTTCCAGCAGCACAACATGGACACACAACAGGGCTAAATCAGAGAGCAGAAACTTGACCCTTAATTTGCGCCAAACGCCAGAGAATTTAATGGTCTGCTCAGGACTTTTCAAAATATATATAGTGGCTAGCCAGTGAAAACCTGGAGCCTTCATGTTCTTAAATGAGTTAATGCCACACTTCAGGAATAAATCACTCTTCTAATTCTTCACGTTAGCATGCTCTGGAAACCCCTGGGTTCAAAGTGTGCTAGCCTGTGCTGTACCTGCACACAGCTGGGCCAAAGTCTCAACAGGAGAGCTGGGCTAAAAATACCCAGATCATGCCTGCAGCAGTGAACGGGCATCAGCCCCACAACTGAGCTCTGGATGGGCAACCTCCACGTTGGACCACTGTCCTTGACAGATCTAGACTTGCCCAGACAAGGTCCAAGTTGGCTCTGGAGATGCTAGGCTACATCTCGCCACTGCACAAAGGCAGAGATACACTGGATAGCTTCATGTGCCCATCATGCCTATTCCCATGGCTGGCATGGGGAGGAGTGCTCTGGTCGGGCACGGCACACACACCTTCAGGCAGGTTCCTCTTGTTTTGCTTTCCAGGGATTGTGTGGGCAATATGGAAAGTCAAAGAAATGGACTTCATAGAATCACGGAATCACAGAACTGTCAGGGTTGGAAGTGCCAACCCCTGCCATGGGCAGGGACATCCCCCACTAGATCAGGCTGCCCAGAGCCCCATCCAGCCTGGCCTTAAACACTCCCAGGGATGGGGCTGCCACCCCCTCTCTGGGCAACCTGTGCCAGGGTCTCACCTCCCTCATGGGGAAGAACTTCTTCCTCACGTCCCATGTGAACCGACCCATCTCCAGCTTCAATCCATTCCCTCCAGTCCTGTCACTGCCCGATATCCTCACAAGCCCCTCCCCAGCTTTCTTGTAGCCCCCTTGAGATCCTGGAAGCCACCATAAGGTCTCCTCGGAGCCGCCTTCTCTGCAGACTGAACAGCCCCAGCTCTCTCAGTCTGTCTGCACAGGAGAGCTGCTCCAGCCCTCTGAGCATCCTCGTGGCCCTTCTCTGGACACGCTCCCACACGGCCCCAGCAGAGGAGAAGGTGGCAAGGGCCTCTTCGTGGTCTAATCAAAACTCTGCAGTACCCAGCAAGAAGTGATGGGATGGGGAAAGACAGTCCTTCTTTCTTACGTCTCTGGGGAAGGCAGGGACATACTGAGCAGGAAATATATCCTCCCAAACCCTCCCAAGCACACCCTGCTTTTCACTGCAGGGGATCTGTGGGGCAGAAGCAAAAGGCAGCATGCAGCTGAAGGGGACAAGAGACAAAATACTGCTGGCAATTGAAAAGGTAACCAAAAATACTGAGTGTTTTTTGATTTTTGTCTTTTTTTTTTCTTTATAAAATGTACATAAAGAACATATACCCTTTGAGGTAAAAGTGAGACCAGTTTGTAATTTAACCAGATACATTAACAACAATGACAAAAAATAAATCTACAGTGGGTGTGCTAGTAAAATAAGAGACCAAGTTTTGGCTATATACAATACTTGAGATCGTTAAAATGTAATAATCATTATATATACATTAAATACATACAATTACAGTTATTTATAGAATATTTACACACACAAACACACAGATTTTTTTTTCCCTTTGCAGTTGGTAGTGTGCAAGCAGAAGCACATCTGATCTTTCCTGAGAAGGTGCTGAGGCTGCTAATTCTTACTCACAGTAACATGTGTTTCTTCAATCTCTTTTGTGGTCACATCCATCATAACCAATTCGATAGATTTTACATTCCTTGTTGTCGCAGCGTTCCTGTTTCTGCCCCATGGGTGGAGGATTGCAAACCTCCAGCCTGCATAAGGTGAAGACTTGTTGCATGCAAAAATCCTGGATTCCCGAGGAATTGGCGGTGATATTTCTCCAGTTGTCAGCCATGACCTTAGCTGTGAGCAAAGCTACTTTAATATTAATTTGTCCAAGTACTTGCCAACATTCAAATCTTTCTCAAAAGAGAAAAAAAAAATTTACAAAAAATAGAAATTAAATTGGTTGCAAGTCACCTCTCATAGGTCCTTGGTAGGCTCCGATAAGGTCACATTCAACCTGACCATGTCATACAAAGAAGCAGCTAGCAGGGACCATGTTCGGTGAGACTACCAGGAGGCATGGAGAAACATCTAGAGAGGGAACCCAAACTCAATCATCCTATTTACATTTTGGTTTCCTGTCAGGTGTCCAACACAGATTTTATAATCAAAGTACTGCGGGTGCTCTCCATGACTTACAAAATGTGGCCAGTGACTGAGAGCTCATTGCTGAACTTGGATGAGTTTGGGTGTTTGAGCATACAGAGAGGAGGGAATTCCTCCCCACATGTACAACTGTCATTGAGTGCTCTGATGACTTCATCAGTTTGTTCTTTCAGTGAGTAGTCTCATCGTAACACAAATATTTCTCTGAGAGGTATGAGTAAGATGATAAGGAAAGTCTTAGGGTAACCACTGAAATCTCTGACAGACTTGCTCTCCAGACACACTCAAGTGGGAGGACATCTTCACATACTTTGGATGTGGTTTTCTGGGGAGAAACAATGTCCTTCCCATCATATAAGGCTCATAGTACAAGCTCCCTAGTCTGACAAAGGAAAACTATATCATATTTTAATCACAGAACCATTAACGTTGGAAAAGACCTCTAAGATCATCTAGTCCAACATGCAACATCAGGATTCACCATCCCAAGTATCCTGTATTTAGGTTAACAATAGCTCCTGGTTTTTGTTTATCTTTTCTAAGCCAGAGATACCAAAATCGTAGCCTGGCAAAAACCAGCCAAAAGTTGGTCTGGGGGCACAGAGGGAGAGGAGCTTAACATCAGAAAGGGAGGAAAATACGTTTTAATGCTACCAGCACAAGAACAAACGAAGCTAAACTGGCCGTGAACACAAGAACTGGGGTGGCGAACCTCCCAGCAGCCAGAGTTTGAATCAGCCTTACGAGCACTGTTGCGGGCAAAAACCAAATGCATCCTCCCTATTCTACCTTTCGACTGGTTTTGAGACTGTTGACTTCATGGGTGGGGAAGCACGGGGTAGTTGCCGGCAGCAGGTCTGCCTGGAAAATTCCTCCCAGCACGTGCCAGAGCCCGTTCCCATGGGATCTACGGGGTGACACCGGAGTCTGGTGCTTTAGGGAGGGATGTCGTAAAAATCCTGTACACTGAAGGGCCGGTGATTGCAGGATTGCGTGAGCTGTGGGTGGCTAAGCTACTCTGCACGAAGGAAAATCATAACTGTTAGTACGTGCCGGTTTAATTCCTTCTGTGCTGCCGAGACTGACGTCGGTATCGTGGTGGGGCAGCTGTAAAACGAGGCAGCACATTCCTGTGGTGTTGCTCTTTTGGGGGGGGAAAAAAAAAAAAAAGAAGAAAAATTCCCCAAATTTGAAAATGTAATACCAACTTCTTTATAACTCTGTGTAGTTTTATGGGAAAATATAAGAATTAATCCAGATGGCACCCAATCACTTTATTAGCATATATAGGCAGAGAGTGCTTATAATAGCAAACCGTGTCTTTTTTATCAAACTGCTCTAGAAAACCATTCTTCTGATGGATCACAGTTCTTCTCAGGGAGGAAGAGAGTTTCAATTATCCTTTGATACATGAAAAGGATTACTAGCGAGTAAAATTAAACCTCGTAAGCCTCTTCCACTAAGGATGGGGAAAAAAAAAATCCCATCATTCTGACTAAACTTCCCACTACAAAGGGGTTTCACTCACCTTACAAGGCAGTAAAGGAGAAAACAAACTTGAACAGTAAGTTTATGTTTTAACTGATTGACTTTGTTTTCAAGTTTGGGGATCCCAATTGCCCCAAAAGGTGCTCAAACTAAATTCCGCCATGTTGGATGTCAAGAAGAAAACCACTCCAGCATCAGTGTGTGGGGCTGGGGGCTGCAGCTCCATCTCGTTTGGGTGAACCAGCAGCTCCTCTCCCAAATTAATAGGAAATTTCACATCCTCGCAAATTTCTATGGGCCTGACAGTAGCACACCCTTAGATAACAAGTTCCCCAAACTGGCTGACACAAGATGGGCTCAGTGCACCCTCGACTGCCTTCAGCACATCAGCCACCGCCACCCTGATGGGTTCCAGTTGTCACTACAGTGTGATTTGTTACGTGTTTGCCCCTCTGTTGAGTCTATTCTCTTTTATCCCCTGTTGTGTCCCAGCCAGGATCCCAGCCTGGCTGGAGAAACGGTCACACAGTGAGATTAACCGTGCTTCATAATCGAATGTGGGATTTCACGTTCAATCAACACGCTCTGGGGAAGAGCTGGTATGGCTTTGTGGGAGGCAATGAAAGGGGAGTACTCCAATAATGTCCTTGCTCTCCCAGATCATCCTGAGAAAGGATTGAAAAAAACCCAGAAAGTTTATCATGGGCTCCACCTACCTCTGCCTGGGGAAGTCAGAGCCAACCCCCCACAACCACCTCCCAGAAACCACAGTTGCCAATCCCAACAGCTGCAGCTGCCGCAAAGTCCACATTTGCACAATCGTGTATTTGATGTCCAATTTAAAAATACAGCAGAAACGTTACTAGATGGCATACCCAAGAACTGAACCACAGGGTTTGGCAAATTTCATACAAGAGACGCCAGTTCGAACTCCCTTTTGTCTGATTGTCAGTTCAAAAATTGTACAAGTACTACATTCATTTTTTTCACACCAAAATGAAAAAGAAGCAAAAAAAAATAAAATCAAGACTAGGAAATACATATCTCAGTTTGTACTCCTTATTCATCGCCCACAGGAAGTCACATCGCCTTTTCAGCAGCTTATATTGGGAATGCAAAGGAAGATAACACTATGTCTAAATCAACATCTGAATGAGAAAATCAGCTTTTTCTGAGCACCTTCTTCTGCACCCAAGCAGACTAAAACTGAGACAGGCATGCGAAATAAATTTCCTCCCTCAGAAAGACCTGGGCTTTTCAGCACAAACAGATTATCCTGCCCTGAAAGAAGACGTCTGTGGGCTTTGGCTGTCAATCAAAAACTTTCATCAAATACTCAAAGTGGTCCTCGCCCAAGGCAAAGAGAACTCAAAATACGAAGAGGAAACACGGATTTCCGTTTGCAGTTCGGGATCAAAACAAGCAAGAACGATCTCCATTTCATCATCATCAGGCTGTCTTCACCACAGCTGCCTGAGCAGCAGGGACATCACAGGGTGCTTCCCAAATCCTCCTTTCTGTGGAGTCCCCCCATCCCACCGCCGCCATCAGCCCCACACCGTGAGGACACTTCTGGTAGTGCTGACCAACGGGCATCCACATTTCAGTTGGCTTTGAGTCCATTTTGGGAAGGGATGAATTTGAGGGAAAAACAGGAAAATATTTTATGGAACGCTTCACGTTTTGATTGACAGATCACCCTTCTTTCTTTTTTATTTTTCCCCATACTCTCCCAATCTGGGGAATTTCATCTGATCAGGCGTCCTGAAACACATCAGGAGGCGGCGAAGCGAGAGCCCACGTGGCCATCCCCACGTGTCAGGGACGTGATGCAGCACCCGAAGACAGCCACATCAAAAGCCTCTCGGATTCTGCAGCTTCCACCAGGGATCAGCGGGAAGGGGTGCATGTGAAGGCTGGGTTTTCCACAAATCCTGAATTACGTGACGTGCCAACCTCCTAAGCAAAAATATCCATCAGGGTCTCGCCATACCCAGCCTGGTCCTCTGTCCACAATTAAAATCCAGTGCTTGCTAGTGGGAAATTTCATTTTTTTTTTATTTTATTTTATTTAAGGGCGTCTAACTCCGCAGTCCATCCAGACTCAGAGCTCCTACCATCTTCTGAGCAGCCTTCTGGGGGATTACAGACACCACAAACCCCCTACAAACCAGGGAGCTGAACCTCAAGAAGCTCCAGCCCCTGAGCAACACCAGCTGGACCATTATATCTTCAGATAACACCAGTTTAACCAAGCTGTCCCAGTCACACCCATCCAGGGTGCATGGGCATATTGCTCAACAAACACACGTACCACTTGGCGTACCTTACCTGGAAAGAGGCTTTATTGAACATAGCTGTAAAATTATCTCTTCAGTTGAATTACTGAATTTGCACAAACATTTCTCTACAGAATTAAAAAAAAAAAATTAAAAAAAATCAAGCCTTGTCATTGTTTTACTGCGTCTCATTGTGCTTTTTATACTCGTATTTGCAAATATTATACTTGTTTGTCTGTTTGTTTTCATGTTTGTACTCCAATTACTTGCATATCAGTTTTTTTAAATCCTAGGGTGTCGAGAGAACACAGAATAATAATAATAATCATTATAATAATAATAATACTCTTCTTTAGACAAAAGTCTTTTTTTTTTTCTTTCTGAAATGCAGTTAAAAGCTGAGATAATTTAAGGAAAAAGGTCTTCAAATTGTCATAACCAACGGCAAGGGAACTTTACAATGCAGTGGAAAACTGGCTGGCTCACGGTACGTGTCCAGGTAGCTCAAACCCATTTGTACAGCTTTTATTTTTTTGTTGTAAAACTGGATTTTTTTTGTCTTTTTTTTTTTCCTACAGTAACAAAATAATCTTTTGCAAACTGCACAGAGCC
>NW_009694931.1:81264-95583 GCF_000703405.1 Apaloderma vittatum
CCATCCCCCCCCCGCCTCCCCGTCCTGCTGACGCCGACCGCGTCGTGAACCGAGGGCAGAGTAAGAAAATCACTTCTGTGTTTCACCACCTTCTGCGCTAAGCCTAGCTTAAACAACCTTTTTTTCCTCTGGTTGACCCACTTGATAACCTGAAAAAAAAAATTAAAATAATAATATCCAAAACCAAAAAAAACCCCGACAACCACAACAACAACAATAAAAAAAAAAAAGTGGTGCTCCCATTTCCAGGACCAACGGAAGCTATTTTCTAATGGATAATAAGCTGAAAGGCCATGGCTGTCTGGAAGGTTAAACAACAAACATCTCATCCGAAAGGGCTTACGCAGCAGCTTTAGGTCCATCCGTCTCCGGAAGCGGCTTCGTCTCCTTGCCTGCAGTCTGCACACCCAGGCTCCGTAGTTTGTTTAGAAAATAGTTTGCACAAACCACAATTTTAGCAGTGTGAGCTTCTGCGTCGAAATTATCATTATGGTTTTATTAACTTTTTTTTTATTACCATTTTTTTTTTAAATTTTTTTTTTTAAATCAGGCTTGTTTCATTGAAGGCACTTGGTTTCCATGGCAATTTATAAAAGACGGTGGTTTGGTTTCTTCACTTCCTTAGAACAGATGACTCAGCTGGGGAGGGGAGAGGGGTGTCCGAGTGGCCGCAAGCAAACTCCGATAAGCCTGTGTAATATGTAAGCCCAGGGTGCACATCCTGGATAGTAATGCATGCAAAAAGGAGACAGCATACAGTTATCAAGCATAGCCATGAGAAATGAAAAAGAAATGTCTGAAGACAGCTCTGATTGAGGGTTACTCTCTAGGGGAGGTGACAGCCAAAGTAGAAAGGGCCTATAATTATTTAACTCTATGCTAAAAACCTTCTTGGAGGGAAAATGAATGCCAGCTCTTCACATACCCTGTTTACAGTGAGGTGTTTCTCTTTCTGTGGTTTTTTATTTCCTCTCTCTCTCTTTTTTTTTTCTTTTTTTTTTGGCAGGCCATTAGGTTTCCATGGTAACAAGCAAACTATTCATTTGAAACAAAACCAGCCATGACTTTGTGCTTTGACAAGGGTTTCTATAGCTCTTTTCCGAGAGTTCAACCAGATGATGCTGTATTCATCATTGACCACAAAAGCACCTGAAAGTCTCTTCCTTGCTTAGGCCAGATCTTGTTCTCACGCATGGTTCACAGCGAGTTACACTCCCGCGATGCCTTTTACGTCCGCAGTGCTTTTTAATTATTTTTATTTATTTACGCATTTAGTTAACTTTTTGAGTCAGTCAGTGGAGGAATCTTTGGTAGTTTGTTTTTAAATGTCCATTTTACAAAGACTCTTTCTTCATGCCAGTGCCAGGTGAATCTTTTGTTGCCTCTGCCAGGATAAGGTCACCTCTGATGACTTAAGACAGACATGAGGATGATAACTGGGAAAAGTCGTATATGTGCTAATGTCCCAACAGCACCTGATCGTAAATCTACAAAAACGGGGGGAAAAGGTAGAATTAGAGAGCTGCCCAGACTCTGTCAGCATTGCTACAAGCCTCAGAAGACAAAGGACTCAGCTGTCACAACCTGTCCCACACACCGACTCCATCAGGCAGGAGATGGCGGGATAAAAAAACCATCCGGCGCACGTAAGATCTGCATTGTAACGCACACATGGGGCTGGAGGGATGAAACAAGGTCCACAGGGAATCACAACGATGATATTCATTAAGTTCACGCTGTTTGGACCCCTTGAACCTTTTTTTTAATGCTGCTTTATCTGTCTGCCCACCTCCGCCCGATGCCCACCAGCCTTTCACGTGCATCGCTGCTGCACCAGCATCTTCCTATCTGAACATTTTGCCTCCAGAGCTTGCTTCCCAAGGAAAACATCTCCCTTTAAACCTCTCCAACCGAACAATATATTGTTCTCCTGGAGAAAATCCATTTCAGAAGGTGTCTGGGATTTATTAACAAGAAGCAGTTTGCTCTCCCCGACAAAAAACGACTTACTGTTGGCCGGTTGATCTGATTTCATACACTCTCCTTCCACAATTGATACATCATCGATGGCAATATCACCTTCGATGCCGGGGCCACGGATCCCTTCAAATATGAGCTGCCAGAAGAACAAACAAGAAGCAGAAGATCAGAGGCTAACAAATGGAAAAAGGTCATATGGGCTTCATGTAGTACTAAACTGCATCGACGGGCTTGGAATAATTTAGAAATGTGGTGCAGAAAAACGCAACTGAGTTTGCACGTACTGGTAAGGTGAATACAGAAGATGTGTGAGCCATGGAGGCTTTGACTCTTCAGAATGAGTTGAAAAACAGCAGAGCTGCTAGTAGTCCCCCTAGGTGCCTACCTGGTGTCTCCAGGTCAGCCTCACCACTAGGCTGGATGTAGCATAAGCACTCATTTAAGTATGACATTTCTGGAGCAAAGAGTGGGATTAAATAAGTTTTAGAAAGATTTGGGGTGTATTTTCCCAGAAAATCCTGCCACCTGAAGTGAGTGGCAAAAGCACAGCTTGAAGAATGGCATCTGTGACATGCTGCAGCACTGAGCAACTACTTACCATAGACTGCATGAAACCACACAGAAAAGAGCCAGAAAATGAGGTTTCTGGCTTCTGAAGATGGCTCAACCAGTCCATCCCATCTCCAACACTGGGCTCCCCCATCTGCACCCCAACAGCACGTCTCTGTTGTCAGGAGGAGGAGGACAGAATCTGGCCCCCTGCCACTTTCTCCTGGCCCACGAAAGCTTAGGAGAAACCTTTGAGGAGGTGGTTTAGTGTCCCTTCACCCACAATGCAAAGCTAAATTTATCACAAGGGTTGGGAAAGGACCACCTTCGCTTCCAGTTCCCTGAGGCTGAGGTCCCACAGTGATCTCCTGTGATCACCTCGATGGATTTTAACCTCCCATTATCTCCTGAGTTTGCAGCAGGAAGAGTCTCGCTCTTCTGCCCCTTGTAGTGGCTCATCATCACGTCTAGAAACATTGATCCCTTCTAGGAATGGTTTTACATTTCCCAGATGTAAACGCGATTTCCCAGATGTGATGTGTTTTATTACAGAGAGGGTCAAGGTAGAGATTTTATTCCTTTTCAAGGCTTTAACCCCTGTTAAATGGATGCCTGTGACTTCGAGGTCCTAGCAATCCCTTTCCATCCAATATTCCTAGTCTGAAACCCCAACTGCTACAGCTGGGAAAGGAAACGGTGCCTGTATGGATGTGGGTGGCTTGCTGCAAGGTCAGTGACATTACTTGCTGTGATGTTTATATCTAGCTATGGATTACTTTTGTACCAAAGAAACGTTACCCGCTCTGCCTCAAACCTGACGTGATGCTCTTCCTGCTGTACCGTTGCTTAATTAGCTGTGCAGAGGAGTGGACTCGTTTTGTGGTGCGAGAAATTTATTCACCGCAAAACTTCAAAGTCTTTCTAAAGAGAGGAAGGCATTATGCAAGGAAAACATTTCCCAAGCAGCACCATTCGCACAGTTATCTCTCCTTTCCCTTCCCTCCCCACTCCTTTGAAATAGTTTTGGTTAACTTAGATGACAAGTTTTTTAACTTTAATCTGCAACAATATATGCAGGAAATCCAATGAATTTTATAAGGGCGTGTTGTGGCACTAATGGAGACATTAACTCTTGCGTAGAGTCAATTTGGAGAAAAACTAATAACTCCATCCAGAGCAAAACATTTAAATTACACTTCACAATGATCTAACTGCATCAGGGAGATGTCTGGGGCACTTGGATGAGCTCTCTCTGTTGTCAAAACACAGACCTGAGTCTCCTCTTTCGGCAGCTTCCGCCTTTTCTTTGCTTATTAATACAGTTCAACCAGAGCTGCTCATTTGAAATGAACACCGCTCATTACAACTGAGGAGTAAACGCTCAAGGCAGCGGGAGATGACCCTGTAAATCACAGGGGTCCAGCAGTGAGTGCAGCCGCATGAGGATCACCCCAGGACAGGATCACAACGGGGCATGATGCCACCAGACGTTGCATGGCACACGCAATTCTTTGCCTTTTCATAGAGGGTCCATCCCTTCACCCTGGCCACAGACACCTCTTCTCCTTTGCTAAACTGAGCATCAAAGACATTGAGGTGCCGGAGCATGTCCAAAGAAGGACAACAAAACTATTGAAGGGTCTGGAGAACAAGTCTGATGAGGACAGGCTGAAGGATCTGCAGCCTAGAGAAGAGGAGGCTGAGGGGAGACCTTGCTCTTTACAACTACCTGACAGGAGGTTGTAGCAAGGTGGGCTTGGTCTCTTCTACCAAGTAATAGGACAAAAGAAAGTGGACTCGCATTGCACGAGGGGACGTTTAGATTTGCTATCAGGAAAAAATTTCTTCACCAGAAGCACTGCTAAGCCCTGGCACAGGGTGCCCAGGGAAGCAGGAGTCCCCATCCCCAGAGGGATTTAAAAGCTGTGGAGATGTGGTGCTACATGGGTTACTGGTGGACCTGGCAATGATGGGTTAATGATGGGAATTTATGATCTTAAAAGTATTTTCTAACCTACATGGTTCTACGGGTCTGTGGCTCTATCCCTAGCAGGCTCCTGGCCCTATGGCGGTAAGCCGGCAACCTAGGTTATGTATTTATTTACCACCTGCCTGTTGCGTCCTAAGCCAGGTGGCAAGGTCTCTTTTGGGAGCCCTGAATCAAAGTGAGAGGTGTGCATTTGGAGCAGGAGACTCCTTCAGTATTTTACTGAAGTACGACGCTGTAGGTTAATTACTATAACAAGGTTGGTATTAATGCAACAGGGAACTGTAATTGGGAAAAGAGTAAGTTTTTCCATAATTTACCCTGTTATCTGAAAACAGTGTCTCAGGTAATTATCCCTCTGACAATTTTTCAACTCTACCCGTGATGATGGGAAGCACTCAGCTCGAGAGAAAAGTGTCTGCTCCTCCTCCCCTAAAGTACAGCTTGCCCTCCTGCTCCTTGGCAGCAGGCACAGAACCAGTCAACAGAGTTTAAAATCAAATCTTTCCTGATAACAAAAAACATTGTTTCCAGACAAAAGGACTCTAGACAAATGCAACAACTGGGATTTAATTAAAACCTGCATCTGGAAATGGAGTTTCTTGGGCCTTGGAGACGGGTTGGTTGGCCACACACTCCGAACAAATGAGTGCTGATGAGTGTTGGCAAAGCTCAAAGCTCAACCCAGCCTGCAGCCAAGAGCTCCTGGTAGGAGGTGCCTGATGGTGAGAATCTCCATCAGGACCCCACAAAACCTGTTATCTGTGTGTCAGTGACTTTACCCAGCTGTTGTTAGAAATACTGCATTTAGCTGAAGAATCAAGGGGCTTAGGCAAAAGCCAATCTGCACTCTTCACAGGGCAAGAAAGCTTGGAGCAGCTGGTCCAGGTTGGGCTAGGATGAAGGTTGGAGTCGATCTTGAAGGTCTCTTCCAACCAAAACTGTTCTATGATTCTATGACTCTTGAGGTTCCTTCCAACCTGCCATTCTACAAACCTACGAAACGGAAATCAGCCCCTTTATTGCCTCCAGAGTTATAACGAGCATCTCCAGTAGATTCAGATTGTGCTGAGGTGGGTGTTGGTCTCTTCTCCCAAGCTGGTAGTAATAGGATGAGGGGAAATGGTCTCAAGTTGCACCAGGAGAGGTTTAGATTGGACACTAGTAAAAATTTCTTTACTGAAAGAAAGGTGAGACATTGGAACAGGCTGCCCAGAGCAGTGATGGAGTCACCATCCCTGAAGGTGTTCAGAAAACATGTGGATGTGGTACTTTGGGATATGGCTTAGTGGTCATGGTAGTATTGGGTTGATAGTTGGACTTGACGATCTCAGAGTGATAAGGGGAAACAGCATCCCATGAGAAACAACCTCCCAGGGTCGTTAGGATGTAATCAATCAGAGGCCAACAGGATGAAGCTGTTCAGAACCCATTGTAAAAGAACATAAAACAGAAACAAACCAACAAGCACACTAGTGATTAACACAGAGACAACCTGACAAGGACATTAGAGGTAAGGAAATCTGACAAGGACTATCTGGTGATGAAGACCCTTGTGAAATCCGATGACAAGTTCTTGCAAATGTACTGGGGGTGACTAGTTTTGAGACAAAGGTGAAGAGTTCATCACGAGGAAGACATATGGCCTTCATCCCTAAAGATCCCCGCCCAAGACCACCAGGAGGCACCGTGCAAGCATCAAGAGGAGGAGCTGCAGACCCCCGGAACTGAGTGCCTTTTCGGGGAAGCCCATGAACATGTACAGGCATCTAATGAATATGTAACTTTTACTGCATATAACCAAGGTAACTGCATCATTCAGGCATGCATGTTTTTCAGAGGAAAATATTCCCCTGTGCACCCAGTGCTGAATAAACATGCCTACTTTATAACCTTCTAGGTTGTAGAGTCCTTATTCTGCATGTCAGAGGTCTGTCCCAACTTAATGATTCTACAGCTCGTCAACAGAATTTCAGATAGATTTTACCTCCCTGGCCATAGAGAGGAGCCTCGTGAACATCCCCAGCTGGACAGCGTGGTGACAAGGGTGTAAGCCCCTGACCCATGCTGTAAGTGGCTCAAAATCTCACTAGTGGGGCAGGGTCATTTAATTAAGGTCAGATCAGACCCTCTTTTAGCAAAAATGCCTTTGACACAAGAAGGTGTCGAGGAGAGGCAGTGCTCCTCCTCAAATCTGAACTAAAACTGACACCTTCCTAGATGCCAGAGTGCAATGTATCACTTCCATGTACTCTCTTTTTTTAGCGAGCATTCTTTAAAAATACTTAATAAGTGGATATCTTACTGAGATAGCTTTTCTGCAATATTTTTTCTGATCCAAAGCACTGTAGTCCTCTCTGTTCTTCATGACAGAAGCTTTGTTATATATCACGGGGACTGAGAAGGTATAAAACAAATCTAGGCTGCACTTCTACCCATACAGATTAACCCATAAAAAGTTTTAAATTTTGTGTCAGTGTACTGTTTTACTGCAAAGATTCACTTCAATTCGCCCTCTGTAAATTTAACTGTGAGGTTTATACTCTTTCCTACTTAGGCTCCTAAATGAAAAATAAAGTTTGCTTGATGCAAGAGCTGCTAAAAAAGTAATTTAAGGTTCTAACCACTCTGACATTTATTTGTTATATTTGTGCAGAGCTTCACGGCTTCACATTCATTTTATGCAGAAGCCTTTAAACGCCGCAATGTAAGAAGTGAAAAATAGCCAAGCAGAGGAGTTCTCATTTTGGGCACCAGCCGGTGGGACCAGTGACTATGGTTTTAAAGCAAAGCGAGTGAGGTGCACTGGTAGCAGAAGTGACCCCTGAACCTTCTCTTCTGCCCAGAGCCAATGTTCTCCTCCTTCCCCTACTAAGACCACCCCAAGCCTCAGGAATCCCTCTCAGACACAAATGCCATCACTGCGGTTTCAGCTTCCCCAGCCATCTCTTCTCTCACTTTTCCAGTCCATTTATTATGTTCACACACCAAATCATCTTTCTCTCCTTCACTGTTCAGACTCCTTGGATTCATCCTGGCTTCACCAACGTGAAACTCATCCGCTCAAATCCACTCCCTTGTGCTTGGCCCCATAGATTCATAGAACTGTCAGGATTGGAAGGGACCTCAGAGATCATCCAGTTCCATCCCCCTGCCATGGGCAGGGACATCCCCCACTAGATCAGGCTGCCCAGAGCCCCATTCAGCCTGGCCTTAAACACTCCCAGGGATGGGGCTGCCACCCCCTCTCTGGGCAACCTGTGCCGGGGTCTCACCACCCTTATGGGGAAGAACTTCTTCCTCATGTCCAACCTGAACTGACCCATCTCCAACTTCAATCTATCCCATGCTCTGAGTGTACTTCAATACTCGGATCCCTCTTCTCTGCACTCTTCCTTCCCAATTCTTCCCCTTTGTTCCACTCAACCATCATCTAATCCTATATTTCACACACCCCTCTCCTTCAATTTTCCTCTCATTTTCCCCCACACAATGCTTCTGCGATCAGGTATGACAAATAATTTCTCTTCTGTCACTGCCTCTCATGCACGGAAATTAAAACAAAGGGTCAGGATTGGTAATTACCCGTAAAGTGAATCTCAATCCGCATGTTTAAGATAATAGGTTTGACTCTCACTGAATGCCTTCTTTTCCCAGAAGCCCTTATCTCCCCCAGGAGATGTTGAGGTTACAGACAAGACCCTGGAGAACACTGCCCCACCAGCTTGGGACTCCCATTTCCCGTGATGATACTCTTAGCCCCAAACACACAAGGGCTTGCTTATGGCAACTCACTTTTTGGATCTGTGCCAGTTACAAAGAGCTCCCAGCGTGAATGAGAACTACCCACGACGGTCTATCGGCATCTCATTGTCAAACCAAAACCGAAATGTCTGAAATCCTATCAGAACTTGCCCAGGCCTAGTGAATGAGATGTCCAGCTCCACCATCCCTGGAGCTCCTTGCAGACAGCACTGCTGCTTTGGTACCATTCTGCAGAGACTCATAGATCATTCCCTTTTCTGCAGAAAATGCATATATTTCAAGAGACCACTAACGAAGGCGCTGTACTACAGACTCTAATTTTTTTTTTTTTCCACAGGAAGCACTTTTGTATTCCAGCTGCTACTCCGAAATAAAACAAACCCTTTTATATTGGCTACCAGCTTCTATTGAAAACTGAAAGGCATTTTGTCTTGAAGCAAATAGCTGCTGTTCTGCCATTACAGTGTGCATTATTAAGCTCTATGGTGCTCACCTGTTTAAAGCAAGGGAAGCAATTATCTGTCCATAAAGCAGCTTTCAGAGCTGAAATGAAGCTGTGAAACCCTATGTCAGAAGGAAAGGGTCAGTGTACACAGCCCTCCTCCCCAGCTCCAAAACCCAAATACTCCTGTTCCCGATGCAAAACCATTACCTGAAATGAAGTTGGGGGGTTTATATTAACACGGGCTTGGTTCCAATGCTGTCCTTTATTTCCACTTGAAGACCACAACGGGTTCTCTATCGCGGTCTGACCTTTCAACCGCAGGTAAACGTTCAAGCTTCCTAGAAGAGAGGAGGAGAACTGGAATTGGTTGGGCTCTCTTGACAGAGTAGAGCTGCTGTGCTGGGAACAGCAGTGGTTCCCTGCTCACCCCTGCTTCCCATTTTCTATCTGCTAAGGTCTGAGTGGATATGGAAAGTTTCTTGTTGTCGACTCAAAAACTTCTAATTCTGGGAACACCACCAGCTGGGGACGGGAATTCACAGCAGGGCAGTCACACCCATTGCTCCCTGCAGCTCAGGGAGGACATGAGGCTTCGCAAGGTGAGATGGGCCAAAAGGAATTTTCTGTGCTTTACCATAAGTGAGGCATTTATAACCTCCTTATCTGAGGATAAATAAGCATTTTGGTTGCTTTATGCTCAGCTCTTGCTTATAAAGACCGTCCAACTTCTTGTTTACTCCACGCATTGCTTAACTAATGGAATGCTCCAGAGCCTTGCAAATCTACCTGAGAGGTAGACATGATGCCCTTACTCCTGGCTAAGGAGTATTTTGGAAGGACAACATAATCCTCTGAGTTAAAATAACTGCAGTAAAGTCCCTGACTGTGGAGAAAAACCCCACAAACCCAGGTCTTTCCCCACTGCTGACCATTAAGTTACTGGTCCCAGTACAGACTTCGTTTGCAACAGTCAACACATTGTCTGCATTCAGCAGCCCTTCATTCTCGTTAACCTCCCTGTCTCAGGCCTTGAACAGAAACCAGACTGTCCTGGCACATCAAGGGACAGCAAATGCATCGACTTCATTTCTCAGGGTTCAGCATTTCACATAGTTTGGAGATTTTGTTCCTTCTTGCTCACTGCTGTTCTCTGCAGGTGTGTGGGGCATTTGCTATGTAAATCATTGCATTTGCCTTCATTCGAGAAAGTTCAGGCAGTCAAGTTCACACAAGACTACTGTCTTTTGAGGGTGCTAGGCATGGCAGCTGGGAAGCTCATACAAATTATATTTGCAATGAAACCTCTCAGATCTGAGGCAGCTGCACAGTGACTCAACTCCTGCTAATAAAAAGTTCTTATTTGTCGCAATAGCAAGACTCGGTGCCTTGGAAAACATAAGGCTAGACGTGTAATGGAACAGCAAATATTTTCATCACGGCTCTTTCACCAGGGCGCCCAGAATGAGGCCATACATCTTCTTTGAAGGAGGTGGGGGAAGCGCTGCTCGCTGGAGCGGCCAGGTGGCACCGAGTCTCCCACCGCAGCATCTCAGTTCTCAAGCGCAGGGGAGGGTGCAGAAGCAGCACAAAGAAAACGTGGCTTCCAGCGAGGAAATTCTGCCTCTGCCTACACATGTGCTACTGGGCAAAACAGAGCGACCTCAAACAGAAAGGGCTTGCAAGGAGAGAAACGTTCTGGAGGGTTCCCAGGAGCAGCCTAGCCTGGGGATATGTCACAGCGAGCGGGTGCCCAGCCTCAGCTCTCTCCCAAACAGCAACAGCAGCTCTTGAGAAAGGTTTCTGTTCTTCAGCTACAAGGGCTCTCCCTTCCTTCCTTTCTGCTTTTCTCCAAGATCTTTTTTCCAACAGATGTGCTGGGTCTGCGGTCTGAAAAAAGGCGAGGTCTTAGACAAAGGCTAACTTAAGTTATACAATGGAGTTATACGTAATGTTATTTTTCTAAAAGAGAAAAAGTGATGGCTGTAGCTTACAAATTGCTGGGTAATTGTTGCACCTGTTTGTGCAGGCTCATACAGCCCATGGCACAGGGCTGTTTGGAATAACCGAGTAATTTAGGTATGAAAAGCATGTAATTCCCTCACTGCTGAGGTTACAGAGATTTGAGATTGTTCATGGCATACTCAGCTTCTCCATGTCACATAATTTCGTCAAATTAATAGTAGAAAGATAGCAGTCTTTTTTAAAGTACAAACCAGCCATCACTGTCACAGATACCAAGCTGGGGCTCTGAGCAACCTGATCTAGTAAAAGATGTCCCTTGTTGGACTAGATGACCTTTAAAGGTCCCTTCCAACCCAACTCAATCTATGATTCTATGGTTCCATATGCTCAGTCGTAGCCCAGCACATTGGTCAGTATGGAGGTACCTGCTAGAATTGCACATACACGTGCCCGAAAAGCCACTGAAAACTTAACTAATGACAGCTCCAAGAGATGCTAACCCTAGAAATTCTGCCAGTAAAGTTTTGGAAAAGTTACACAGCCTCCACAAAGCTGACACTGGAGGAAAGGACGGGTTGGCTGTAGGATTTGCATAGAGGTGCGTCCAGCAAGAATTCGCCTAAAGATTTCAAACTATTCCAACCTCTAGATAAAAGGGTAAAGAAGCGACGCATGAGCAGGAGACAAAAACAGCAGGCAGGAGTAAGAACTGCAAATTAAGGCACCAAGTTTAGTTTCTGAGGGAAGCGTCGGCAGCTGCGTCGCTGGGTGGCACCGGGAACGCTCGTCACCGACAGCTCTCACCAGGGGCTCAGGCAGCACGTCCTGCTCTGCTCTGTGATGATTCTCTAATGACAAGAAAAATTACTGTTCAATTAGAAATGCCCCACTTTGGGAGTGTAGATGGAAGAACTGGAACTCTAGATTGTTTCAAAAGACAGCGACAGCTATAATGGAACTGCAACCTCTTCTTGGCTCAACGTAGAGGCACAATACGGACAGTGACTCTTCTTTTTCCTCTTCCCCAACAACGGCTTATTGTTTGCTGTAAATCAAGTAATGGGAACTTCCACTTCTGTTCCGCTTTAGGGATAATCTACCTTCTCCTTTCGAAAGGTGTGGAGCAAAACACATGCAGTTCCTCTGGCAGTAGAGTTAGCTCTGTGTGGTCTGTCAGGAATTACAATCTGACTTTTAAGTAAGAGCCATCTATTTCAGGTACAGAAACACTTTATCTTTCTGAATCTAACTGCCACAACACGGGATGTAGGTCCTTGTTTATCTCGTCAGAGCTGTGCTGTAGCATTAAGTGCTAATCTCAACCCTGTGCTTGGCTCTCTGCAAAGACTCCCAAGTACCTCTCCTTATCCCTGCAGGAATTTTCAGCCTCTTCTCCAGAGACACCAAAGACCTGAACAGCAGGCACAGCAGCTGAGCTGGATAAACTGGTAGGCTGTTGTGTTGTTTTTGTTTTCTTCAGTATACTGCAAGAGGCATATTCTCAAATTGATGTCACTGGGGTCACTCGATTTTAAGAATGGAGCATGAAGTCACTTTTTCCCTAAGCCTCCAAGCCTGGTGCACGCCAGCAGCAGGGCAGCATTCCAGCATGACATTCCGTTTTCTTAGGGATCCTTCAAAACCTTGCCTGAAATGGAGAAACACTTTGAGGAACACTGAAACTGAAAGTACTATGCCCCTGAGAAATGGGAATAATAACCCTAATACTGCTTGGAAATCTTACGGATACGGATAGCCTGGGAGAATAAAACCATCCAGTGGAAATGCATCAAATTCCCCTAAGCAATGCTAGAGCACTTTGGATGAAAACCCAAAGGTTGGTGGCCCTGGGTCTTCTCTAAATACCTTGTCACCAGGTCTCAGGGAGAAAAAAGGGAGAAAAAAGAAAAAAGGCCAAATTCCTCTGACAGAAACTTCCAGTTTTCTATTAACTCAGGTCAAGAATCAGCAGCTCACGGTTATTCAACAGAGAGATCCTACAGCACAGAGATCCTACACAAAGTCTCAGTTAGCAGCTCCTGTCCTGCTGTTGTGAAGAAATCCAAGAGCTGTCAGGGCGCGCAAGAGCCGATTGCTGCCACGGCTGGCAATGCCCATTCCTGAACGGGGAAAGAAATACCTTCCATATGTCAGCTGCAAATTCCAGAACAAGCAATGAAGGGTCAAGTCTTCTGATGAAAATCAAATCTCTTTTAGCAATAAGATCTAGAATTATCCATGGGGGATTAATCCTTAATAAAATGTAGTAATTCCCCCAAAAAATAAATATTACCAATTACCTGTTTCCCACAGAGGCTTTGAGGCACCTCGGGAGACTGTCCCATTCAAACTGCTGCTCAGAGCATGGCAGATTAGAGCAGGATGCCCAGGACCATGTGCAATTGAATTTCGGATATCACCAAGGACAGAGACTCTACAAACTCTCTGGGCAGCCTGTGACAGTGTTTGACTGCCTTCACAGTTAGCATTTTCTTTTTGTTCCTAGGTTTAAATAGAACTTCTATTTCAATTTGTGCCTATTGCCTCTTGTTTTGTTCCTGAGCATCTCTGAGCACCATCTTCTTTCTCCCTCCACGTATTCTATGTACTGGTGAAATTCTCTGGAGCTTTCCTCTCTCCAGGCTGAGCAACCTAACAATTGTATGATTCTATGACGTTTGATTCATCTGCACTAATCATTGTGTTATAATAAACCCTTTCCTAACCCAAACTAATTTCTAAGACCACAACCTTTAAAAACCCATTCATTACCTCGTTAGTATGATTATTCCCACAATAATTGTGTGCTTAAATCATTAAAGTCTTAGAATTTCATCACTCCTTAGGTGTTTTTTTTCTCCTCATTATCCTCATGGGAACAATTTCAGCGACAGAGTTCACATCTGGGGAATCAAATTATACATTTCCAAAATGATGGTAACTGTATTTTTTAACATGAAGAAGCAAGAGCAACTTTGGGTTTCGACGACTAGGTGTCCACATTGCCGTGGACAAATCCTGTGTAAATACGACCATTAGTCTTCATCATCTTCAGCTCTGGGTCATCTCCTTCACCTTCAACTTTAAGGCATTCCAGAAAAAAACCTCTTTGACCCTGTACATTTGTAACTTTGCTCTTCACTGTCACATACCAGGAATTACTGTCATATACCAGAAATATTTTTTTTAACCAAGCGCACCAAGGCGTGGTCAATTCCTCCCAATAAAGAGTCAAGCTCCTGCTGCAACACAGAGCCAGGAGAATTTATTTACACCTAGGGCTGGATTCACGTGCTCACGGTGCAAAGACAGCTAACAGAAAAGCAAGTGGACTTGTCTGCTCTATTTAAAACCTGAATTCTGCCCGGGGGCAGGCGAAGGATTTCTGAAGCAACCTCCAGAACACCCCGTGAGGCCGGGCTCACCCTTGAAATATATATAAAAATACATCAGGTCAGGTCAGCTCGGCGCTGGAAAAGCTTCTTGATATACCGGAAAAGCAGCGAGAACCCCATGGAGATGTTCAGGATTTATAAAAGTGGTCTGTCCTTCATACTTTTATATTTTGTATTCATTCATATATTATATTTTATCAATGTATTGTATTTGTATATTATAATTTATATAAATA
>NW_009694932.1:0-3922 GCF_000703405.1 Apaloderma vittatum
TCCCCTTGGTTAACCACACTCCTTTCAACAATAGCAGAACCTTTGATTTTATTATTCCTAGGATTGACCTTTGGACCTTGTATTTTTAATAAAGTAATTGAAATAGTAAAAGGGAGACTGGAAGCAGCTCACCTGCTGCTAGTAAGACAGCAATACCAACAAATAAGAGGGGATGAAAACGAAAATAAACTAGAATTGGCCAAAGAAGCTGTAAGAAAATTTGATGAACAAAATGAGAAAAATAGAAAGGGAGGATTGTAATAGAAGGCATATAGAATTTGTTAATCAAATTTTATGCTGTGCTAGAAATGAAGTTGTCTAGGCTACAATATCCTCTTAAGCAAATATAGTCTTCCTTGGCACCAAGGTCAGGGTTGTACACAGGGGGAGCTGTCTAGCACCAGCTGCAAAAAGAACAAGGACTACCAGGATGGACTCACTGTAAGGGTATATAAAAACAAGAAATAATTGACAAGAACACTAGTGATAAAGGTATCTAACAAGGACCATCTGGTGATGAAAGCCTCTTGTGGAATTCGAGGACAAAGATATCTTACAAAATGTGCTGAGAGCAACTAGTTTTTGAACCAAGGTAAAAAGTTCATCATGAGGAAGACCTACAGCCTTCATCCCTGAAGACCCCTGCCCAAGAGCACCAGGAAGCACTGCGCAGGTGCCAAGAGGAGGAGCAGCCGACCACCGGAACATTTTAGGATAGCCCATGAATATTATAAGCATCTAATGAATATGTAACTTTCTTTGCATATAACCAAGGTATCTGCCCGTGCACGGGTGCAGCTGTGGTAGAGCACTCCTTGGTGAGAGCTGCTCCCCGCTGCCCAGCGCTGTTTTGCTTCCTCAGCCGCCTCCCAAATTTAACAAATTGCTTGTTAAATTTAATAAATTTTATGAATCACTTAAATTCTAAATTGGCTCCTGGGTTTTATTCCCTCAATTTATAACATTGGCCACAAAAGAAGCTCAGAATTGTGTGTTTCATTCAAGCGCATTTTGTGCGCTCTAGCTCAGATCCTGAATTTTAGGTACTGTGAATTTGGTCCTCAGCTGAGCTTCCTGGCCTACAGACTTCACTCGGAGAGCAAGACATAACAGGCTATTCTTTTTAGTCTTGGCCACAAAAGAAGCCCATAAGAATTTTGTGCTTCATTCAAGCCCATTTTGTGAGCTCCAGTTCAGATCCTGAATTTTACAAACTCTGAAAGTGGCCCTCATCTGAGCTTTCTGCAAGCTTTACTCGGAGAGCAAGACGTAACCGACTACTCTTTTTAGTCTTGGCCACAAAAGAAGCCCAAAAGAATTTTGTGCTTCATTCAAGTCCTTTTTGTGCAAACTAGCTCAGACCCTGAATTTTAGGTACTGTGAATTTGGCCCTCAGCTGAACTTTACTTCCTACAAGTTTCACTCGCAGAGGAAGACGTAACCGACTACTCTTTTTAGTCTTGGCCACAAAAGAAGCCCATAAGAATTTTGTGCTTCATTCAAGCCCATTTTGTGTGAGCTAGCTCAGATATTTAGGTGAATTGCTCTGGAGCTGGCAATCAGATGATATTGACTTATGTCAACCTCCGCTCTGTAAGCAAAACAGAATTGTCTGCTTTCTAAATGCTTTTCGAATTCTTCTTCTGTGGCAGGGCAATCCGGTACAGAGCAGCACAAGTCTTCCTTGCTGCCACCAGAAGATGGTAGCAAAGGGTAAGTTTTCACGCTTTCCAAGCATGGCTCCATTTCAGCCAGCTCAGCTCAGGCTTGAGTTTTGTGATTTCAATCCAGGATATCTCATGACAGGTATCTTAGATCCTAAAGGTTACTGCTTCTGTGACAGGGCAGTCCTGCCACAGAAAAGATTAATATTTTCACATTTCAAGCTAGACTAACTGAGGCAGTAAGAGTTTTGTGATTCATTCAAGAATATTTTGTATGTTGTAGCTTGGATCCTTAATGTCAACAGTTATGGCAATCCAGGAGATATGCAGACCACTGCCTTTTCTTTCCTACAACCTTCTCTCACTGAACCAAGGATAAATATTTGCTAATTTCTTGATACGTTCCAAAAGCAAGCAGGACAAGTTAGGCTTGACCTTTGTGATTCATTCAATTATATTTCCTATGACATAGCTCAGATACTTAATTTAATGGTTCTGTTGCTGGGCAATCTAGGAGGGCTGCAGACCAGCACCAGTTTATCTTCACACTACCTTCTCGCTGGGAGCAAAGGCTAAATGTTCTCTCTCTTGAAGCTAGGTTTCAAAAGCAGGAAGATCTCTCAGGCTTGAATTTCGTGACTTCAATCCAGGATAGCTCAGATCCCGAATTTTAGGAACTCTGACTCTGGCCCTCAGCTGAGCTTTCTTTCCTACAAGCTTTACTAGAGCAAGACATAACCGTCTACTGTTTTTAATCTTGGTCACACAAGAAGCTCATAAGAATTTCGTGCTTCAACCAAGCCCATTTCTTGCGCTCTAGCTCTGATCCTTAGGTGAATTGCTCTGGGGCAGGTAGTCAGATGATACTGCCTAACGTCAACCTACCCTCTGCGAGCAAAAGAGAATTGTCTGCTTTCGAAATCTGTACCACGAACGAAGCCAAGAGGAATTTTGGGATTCACTCAAGCATATTAGATTTGCTCAGGCCCTGTCTGAATGTGGCCCTCAGCTGAGCTTTCCTTCCTACAAGCTTCACTCGGACAGCAAGACATAACCTTCTGGACACAAAAGAAGCCCTAAAGAATTTTGTGCTTCAGTCAAGCCCATTTTGTGCACTCTAGCTCAGATCCTTGGGCGAATTGCTCTGGAGCAGGCAATCAGATGATATTGCTTTACATCAACCTTCGCTCTGCAAGCGAAAGAGAATTGTCTGCTTTCGAAATCTGTAACAGGAACGAAGCCAAGAGGAATTTTGGGATTCACTCAAGCATATTCAGTGTGCTTTAGCTCAGATCCTGAATTTTAGGAACTCTGAATGTGGCCCTCAGCTGAGCATTCCTTCCTGCAAGCTTCACTCGGAGAGCAGGACATAACTGTCTACAACAAAAACTGGTATTGCTCTGCATCCAACTATGACTCTCTCCACAATACCCTGAACCATAGGGCTCTGGGCTTCGTCATCTGAGATCTCTTCTGCAGAAGAGTTTGTCTTGCTGCCACGCTCACTCTTGGAGCTTATCTCAATCATTCCCTCTTCTCTGGGGCTAGGCTTCAAAACCACTCAGCTTGCGATGAGGGTCTTCTGCTGATGAGATCTCCGCCGAGCAAGCCCGGAGCCCTATCGTTCAATGTTCTGTGGAGAGACCGTCATATGTGGATGTAGAGCAGCACCAGTTTGTCTTGCTGCAAGCTTCACTCTTGGAGTAAAACTCAATCATGTGCTCTTTTCAGGGGCTGGGTTCTAAAATCACTCAGCCTAAATTGAGTGGATTGTGACATGGATATCTCAAGCAAACGAGCCCGGAGCACTACTCCTCAAAGTTTAGTCCGGAGATTGTCACACGTGGATGGCGAGCAGCTCCAGTTTGTCTTGTTGCCAACTTTACTCTCTGAGAAAAATCTCAATCGTTCGCTCTCCTCTGGGGCTCGGCTTCAAAACCACTCAGCTCACAATGAGGGGCTTCTGCCGAAGAGATCTCGGCCGAACAAGCCCAGAGCCATAACCTTCAATGTTCCGTGGAGAGTCATAGGTGGATGCAGAGCAGTACCAATTTTTGTTGCTGACACCTTCACTCTCGGAGTAAAACTCAATCGTTTGCTCCTTTTGGGGGATTGGCGCCAAAATCACTGAGCTTGCGTTGAGTGACTTCTCTCCTGGATATCTCAAGCAAAGGAGCCCAGATCCCTATTCTACAAAGTTTAGTTATGAGGACGTCACAAGTAGATGGTGAGCAGCTCCAGTTGGTCTTGCCGCCACC
>NW_009694933.1:0-1398 GCF_000703405.1 Apaloderma vittatum
CTGGCACACGGGGTTGTTCTTTCCCAGGTGCGAGACTCCACACTTGACCTTGCTGTATTTTCCTAAAACTTCTCTCCATCCAACTCTCCAGCCTGTCCAGGTCTTGCTGGGCGGCAGCACAGCCTGCTGGGGCATCAGCCCCTCCTCCCAGCTTTGTGCCATCAGCAAACTTGCTGCCAGGGCCCTCTGTCCCGTCCTCCCGATGAGTGTATTGAACAGTGCTGGTCCCAGCACCGACCCCCGAGGGACTCCAGTGGGTCCAGGGAAGATGGGTGATGGGACTGGAGCACCTGGTTGAATGGCTGGTGCCATCCTCAAGAGTTGGGCTTCCATGATCATGGCTCTACCTTGGGAAGTCAGATATACCTTTGAGAAGCGGGGTCTCTTGGGAGCTCAAGGCGCTCACCCAAACATCTGTGGGTGTTCCCCAACAAGTTTCTGGCTTTACTAAGCCAGGCTTCTGTAGGAGCCTTAAACTAGACTTAGGAAAGAGCTACCAAGGTGCTGAAGTGACTGGAGCATCTCTCCTAGGAGAGGCCGAGGCTGCTGGGATGGCTCAGCCTGGAGAAGACACTGCGGGAGGTGTCTCATCAATGTCTCTAAATACCTGCAGGGAGGGTGTGGGGGGACAGAGGTTTGGGCATGGCCCTTCTTCTCCAGGAAGATTCAGAGAAGGAGCTCACCACCTGGGTAAAACCCTGCAGGCGCTGGGGTATACTGGGAGCACTGGGCAGGGTGGCCGTGGCATTTCCTGCCTCTGGCCAGCTGTTGGGACCAGTGTGGGGAAGGTGAGGCCTCCATCTCCTCCACCACTATCTCTTGGGAGGCGCCTTGAGCCCCGTGATAGCCCCTGAGAACGTCTGAGTCCCCTCCACCACCATTTCGGGAACAACAGGAAACCAAGATGGATCCTTCAGTGTTTAATGATGCAGGAAGGGAGAGGAGGGATAAAGCAGGACAGAGGCCACTGATGGTGGACACTGGGACACAGAGAAGCAGCCCTTGGCCGACACTGGGGTGGTGGAGGGACTCCAGCTCCTCGTGGGGGCTCACGAGGGCAGAGTTGGCCAACTCAAGACAAGGGTAGTGGCTTTGGGGAAATGCCCATGGGGACGCTCTCCAGGTTCTTGCTGTAGCTCGGCAGGGTTGGAGGGATGGGGATGCTCAGGGTCCCTGAGGGAGCAGTGGTGGGTCTGTGTGAGAGCTTCTCACTCAAATTAGGCAAGAGGGGGGAGCAGGATATGGGGGTTGGAGGCTCAGGGTGCTCATGTGCTGCCGGTCCCCCGTGCTGGGATCAGAGGGAGCTGTTTCCTCTGTGCCCATGGGGACAAGCCACCAGCAGGGTCATTGTGAGAAGGGAGCTAACGGCTGGCCCTGGGGGGGGCTCCCCCGGCCCTA
>NW_009694933.1:1429-3172 GCF_000703405.1 Apaloderma vittatum
TCTTGCTGGGCTTTGCAGCTGTCCTCCAGACGGAGAGGATGTTCTTGACAAGAATGTCTGACTTCAGGGCATCCGTGAGGGAGGTCACAGAGGTTTCGGGGACCTTGTTGTCTTCCAGGAAGAAATTAAAGGCATCCTTCAGCCTGTGGGTGAGGCAGAGCAGGGGGGTGAGCAGAGGGAGCCTCAGCAGCCAGCCGTGGCCAGCACTGGCTGTCGGCAATAAGCACAGGCTTGGTCAAGGTTGCTGCTCAGTGGTGGCTCTCAGCAGTGGCCGAGGTTATGGTTCAGTGGTGGCCAAGGTTGTTTTTCAGTGGTGGCTCATCAGTGATGGCCAACCCCTCATGCTAAAGGCTGCCCTGGGGTACATCCGGTGGCCTCCGGAGTCAGTGAGACAGCTGATGGTTGGGCATAAGAAAAATCTCTTCCCGTCAGGGGTGATGCCACCTTGGGCCAGGCCCAAGCATCTCCGAAGACAAAGGAGCTCCACCAGCACACAACCACACAAGGCCTTGAGCAATCTGCCTAGAGCAGGACTTAGACCAGAGCCCTTCAGAGGTCTCTCCCCAACCAATCCCTCCTGGGAAGCTGTGACTTCTGCCACTGCCATGGCTGTCCCAGGGTATGACCTGGACTTACTCATAGTCAGGCTGAAAGTTGGTCAGTGCCACCATGATCATCTCGTGCAGCTCTATGAGGAAGAGGTTGAGGTTGGTGTTGGACAAGTCCAAGGCCAGACGTTTTGCTTTCTGAGGAGACAGCTGTCTGTGGAACTCCTTGGGCACCAGGCAGAAGGGATCCTGCAAAGACCACCACAACCCTCTTGTGTCCTTGAGCCTTGTACCAGGGTCACAGAGAGCTTCCAAGACATGAGCCAGTCTTGAAAGTCCCCAGGAGAGTGGATTATCTCCACTGGATTATCCAGGATGGGCCAGATATCTCCCTTGAGTTCATCAAGGGTAAGGATGAGACCGGCCTGTCTAAAACACCACCCGGATGCAGCAGCATCTTTCCTCTCTCCTCCTGGGGGGAGCAAATCCTATCTCCTCCGCCAGCTTCACCTCCCTCACCTGGTTCATCTGTACCAACAACATGGACCTGCGAGCCGCCAGGACCTGCCACAGCGACAGGACATGCTTCAGCCGGGTGTGGGCCACCACCTGAAGAAGGGGGACAGAGAAGCACAGGCAATTCAGCTCCTTGGCAAGGTCCCATCAACGCTCAGCTTGTGTGTTCTGGAGGAGGACACATTGGGCCATCAACATGCTCCACCTGCTGCACCTCCCCTGCCCAGTTCAAGCATCTCGGTGGACCCACCTCCAAACCCTTGGCTTCCACATCACCAGCATCTGCCTCGGAGGTGCCCCAGGGCCTCTGCAGTGCCTGAGGTGTCCCCAAGGTATTGGTGGACACGGCATGAAGATCTGGCACCACTCAGCCAAGCTCTCAGACCCACCCAGGTGCCCAGAACCTCTTTATTCTAAGCAGGAGAGCCCCAGCCCTCCATGGACACTAGACATGGGACCTCGGAGCACGTGAAGGTGATGGAAGCCATGGGAGGTGCAAAGCCCAGCCCAGGGGAGCGGGGATGAAGGCAGAAAGGTCTCACTTCCCACCCGCCCTAAGCCCCTCACCCACCGGCACATCCAGGAGCTGCTTTGCACCGATGTCCATCCTCAGCTCCTGCCGGACGTACTCAGGCAGCGGGCGCTCCGAGGCACACCCCGTCACAGCCAGGAACTCGGG
>NW_009694933.1:3203-26794 GCF_000703405.1 Apaloderma vittatum
CCAGGACCTCGGCTGCCACCTTCAAGGTGGCCAGGGCCTGGGAGAGGGCATTGACCGAACGGGCCTCTTCCATGATGCGCTTCTGCTGGTTGTCGCTGAGGAGCTCCTGGCAGTGAGAATGGCAAGGATGTGACCCGGCGAGGGCTGAGACCACCACGACGTGACGCCCTCCCAGCCTGCTCGTGCCCCTGCTGCAGGAGAACTGGGTCCTGCCAGGTCTCCAAGCCAAGTTGAGTTGGTCTTGGGTCTTCCCACACATGGGCCTGGTCTCTGTCACAGGACATGAGGGGAGAACCTCAGGCTTGGATGGAGGAGACCAGTGACTCATTTCTTACCTGCGGCAGTTGTTCCCTGATTTTCCTCTTGGTTACCTCAAGGGTCCTCACGTTGTTGAGGGCAATGGATGGAGCTGTCTGGAAAGAGTTGGGGACAGACGGTTACAGACATGCCTGGCAGGACCTAAGAGGGGCCAGCAAAGAAGCTCAGCTGTGCAGACGCAGGTCCATTGCATGTCCCCGAGGGTTCTGCAGGAGGTGGCCGATGGCCTTCTGAGGCCCCTGTGGGGTTGTGGAGGTCAGGGGAAGTCTCTCATGGTTGGAGGAAGGCATCTCCATGAAGAACGATCTGGGGAGCTCACAGCCTCACCTCCGTCCCCAGCAAGGTAATGGAGAAAGTCCTCCTGGGAGCTCTTTCCAAGGACCAAAAGGGTCCCGGGAACAGCCAGCGGGGACTCATCTCCACCTTCAGGAGAGCACGCCCACCCCTGTTGCTGCAGGACACCCTGGTTCTAGTATCCTCAAGTCCCCTTTTCCCACGAGTTCCAGGCTTCATTTTCACCAAATGGAGACCACCAGCCCCAGCCAGAAGTGTGCTCCTCCACGGTGCTACAGAGTCCTGCAGAGACCCTGGGAGATGAAGTTCTCTGAACCAACTCCTTCACTCTCACAGACACCAGGTTGGCTTCTCCCTCACAAAAGACAAGGCTCTGGGTCCTCACATGACCTTTCAGGCCCTGATTTCGTGACCACAGAAGTGGTTTCTGGCCATGGCAGTCCTTTGAAACCCCGGGAGCAGACAGAGATGCACAGCAGGCATCTGCCAGTGCCTTCAGCTGACTCCAGAAAGGCGCGTAGAAGGGGCTGGAAACAGGCACCAACCTTGCTGCTGGCCTGGGAGAACCCAACTTGGCCACTGGTGAACTCACCTGAGCCTTAATGATGGGCTTCCCACTGATGAAGCGGTGAACCACTTGCCGCTGCAGCATCTCAAAGTCAAAGTAGGTCGTCTTCTTGCCGTCTTCGTCTATCTCATACTGCAGGTTGGTGAGTGCCATGGTCACCAGACTGTTCTTGGTTATGGCCAGCACAGAGGAGGGCTTCACCTCTTCTGCAGAGATGGACCTGGGAGAGGAAAGGTTGCTCTCTGTGGTCACAAGACCTCTCACTTCATCCTGCTCTGCTATCAAGGACCCACTTGGCTGAACACCAAGCCACCAGGACCTTGCAACGGCATCGTTTGGCCTCCACAGCTCCCCTTCAAGCCCCACACCAGCCCTGGAAACCCCTTACGGAGCCGTTATGGAGGGTGGAGGAGATGGACATGCCCTGGGGTGAGCAGCTTGAGACGTACCGTTGCCTCTCCCCGGTGACCCGTGCGGCCGTGTCGACGCAGCTGTTTTGCAGCTGTATGAGGAACGCGGTCACCAGGTGGCTGATGGATGGTTGGGTGGGGAGGAGGTGAACGATGGGAGTGTTGGTGTTGATGCTGTTCGGCGAGATGTCTGGCAGGATGGTGATGCCTGTAAAAGGGCAGAATGGTCTTCGGTCTGGTGTACGCATCCCAGGGGAAACTGAGATCCTGGAGGGGCTTCTAATTAGGTTTTGTGTTTTCAGAAGGGTTTTTAATTTGGTTTTAGCAGGTGCAAAGCGAGCAAGCTCAGCGATGTTGCTAGGAAGGGCAGGTGCAGAAAGAAGCTCAGCTTCAGAGCACCTCCAGAAGAAACGGCCAAGGATGGAGGGACTTGACATCCTGGGGATGACCACGTACCTGAACTGGATGGGTTCGTCTTAATGTTGCTCCAAACTTTCTGGATTGTCTCTATAGCTCTTCTGAATGACGAATGCTGGTCCTCTGTGGACACAGGGAGGAGAAACAGCTCCACCAAGGCATCCTCCCAGGAGACAAGTCAGGGCAAAAGATGTCTCCCAACAGATACAACACCGGAGGTGCCAGCCCACACCATTCTGCACATCGGCTCAAGCTGGGCTTCGAGCCTATGTGAGACCAAAAAGAGCTAAAAACCCATCTCACTTATCTTGCTTGCTCACAGCAGCAGAACCTCACCAAGCACCTAATGTCCCAGGAGAAAGATCTGTGTCAGTGCCTGTCCTAAATTCCTTCCCCTAAACTGCTCCCCCAGAGGCACCCCCAGCCTTGATGGGCTGCTCTTGTGTTGGCTGGGCTGGCTCCACCACCCAAACTGTGGCAGCAGCTGCTCAGCAGAGCATCTGGGTGCCGAGGAGTGTCTAAGGCCCACGTCCCAGGCATCGTGAAATTCCGGATCACACCTGAAAGTCCAGGCTGGTCCAGGAATTGCTGGACTGTGTAGTCCCCTCCGTGGCTGTTTTGGAAGAAGTGGATCAGGGCATTCTGCAGACGGAAGATGTCCGGCAGGTGTCGGACGTGTTGGATGTTCTCAAGCTGGAAGAGAAAATTCAGTGTGATTCAAGGGACAGGGATCCCATCTGGCAGCACGGGGTAACCCGGAGCAGGACCTTGTCTTGCTTAAGAAGCAAAGAAACACGAGGGGAGAAAAGTTACCCTGGTGCCCCACAGACACCAACTGGGCTGAACCTACTTGGTGCCTGCACATGTTTTCCAGGAGAGGAGATGTTCCTGCAGCAGGAGTTTCCTGACACAGGGAAACACTGAGGCAGTGGAGAGACCTGCCAGGAACCGGCAGCTCTCACGGGAGGTGCTGACAAGGCCAAGGCATTGCTGGGGCAGCAGTGACCCAACACACGCCTGTCAAAAGCGTCCTGAGGAGCACCAGTGACCAGGGGGGCTGGGAACAGAGCGGGGGGTGTCAGTTTGTGTGGAAGGGTGTGTCTTCAAGGCAGGGCGCGCCACTAGCCAGGAGGAGAGGCTTGAACTGCTTATAAGCCAGCAACCAGGCACCGTTCTGTGACCTGCTCAGGTCAAGGTTCTACTGAACCTCAAGGGGACAGGGCAGGTGCACGTCTGAGAGCTGAGGCTGCAGCTCCGGAAAAAAACCTTCTACCCCAGGGCAGGCCGATGTCTCCACCCAAGCGGAAGAGAGAGGCTGCAGTGTGGATCTCAGGCCGCAGGAAGTGCCTGGACCTTTCTCCTGGGGTGAGGACAGGCAACAGACCTGAATGTAAAAGGTGTGCCCAGGTGGAGGCCCTCCTGAAGGGGGCGGCTGAGCTGCAGGAGATGGGGAGAAGGCTGCGTAGCATCAGGGAGGCTGAGGAAGAGTCAGATAGCTGGTTCCAGGTGCAGCCTGCGGTAGAACTACAGACAAACAGCCAGAAGCTCCCTCACCAGCACCCACGGAAGGTAGGAACCCCAATAAAGCAGAAGAATGGAAGCTCGCAACAGCAGGGACCTGCAGGAGGAAAAGACTTCCTCCAAAGCCTGAAGTGCCCTTGCAGAATGATTTCACCGCTCTGCAGACCAACGAGGAGGGACCCATCACATCAGGGGAGACCCTGGAGCCAAGCGAGGCAGCCCAGTCTGCTCCAAGAGCGCAGCCAGGAAAAGGCAGCGGGTGACAGTCCTTGCTGCTCCTCAGACGGCTCCTCGCTCTGTCATTAGTGCCCACATGAAGCAGCCGTTGGGGATAACAGTCAGGGGTCTGGACAAAGCTTGGTAGCCTGTAAGTGAGATCCCTGCTACGAGCCCCCAGCAAGCAGCACATCCCTCTAGGGGCTGCACCGCTCAACAGATGGGTGCCCCCATCCCTCTCAGAAGAGAGTCACCTACTACTGTGGGGTTTGAACTAGATGATCTCTAAAATCCCTTCCAACCCAAAGCATTCCGTCATTCTCTGAATCTAAACCTTTGACAGGAGCTCCAGCAGAATGGGATATGGATTTCCAGTGCCTTCTCGATCTTCCAGCTGCAGCAAATGCATCAGCGTCTGGATGGTTGTCTTCTGTTCAGATCTCCACATGCAGGGCTGGTTGATCAACCCCTGCTTTGGCAGATGTTCCAAAGGGGGTTTCTGGCTGTAAATTATCTTCAGGAGGACGCTATGGGGGCCTTCATTCATCCTCTGCTTCTTGACAGAATTAAGGCTCTGCTCCAGTTCCTGCAAGAATCCAGGGGTTGTTAGGAGCCACCCCTTGTCACCCAAGCAGCCCCAGGGGATTCATGGTACAATGAAAAGCAACGAGGGCTCTGGAGAAGTGGGAGGCGTGGTGAGAACGTGTCACCAAAGGGACAAGAACAAAACTGCCCAGGGAGAAACTCACGGGTGATTTTCTCCAAGGGAAGAAAACCTACTGGTTTCCAAGGAGGGTCTCACTCAGAGCATAGAAAGCAATCAAGAAGGGAGCTCTCTGCAGGAGTAGAGCAGGAGGCCACTCCAGGATGAGGTCCCAGTTCAAAAAAGAGGGGACAAATCTCTTTTCTCCCATGTGAGAATGTCCTGAGCTCAGCAGATGTGTCTGGAGATGGGCACAAGCACCAGCCAAGCGCTGCTTTGGGTACAAGATACCTGCGAGCAGCAGCTGGGCCCAGGCATACCTGGAAAAAGGGCTGGGCCAGGGCTTTGAAGGAGCTTTCCCATTTGTCTCGGTCCTTTTTCTCAGGCAGGATGCTCAAGGCTACACTCTTATCTGTGGACAACAGAAGGGAATACGTGAACTTTTACCCTGTAGACCCTGGGGTCTGCCCAGAGCATGTTGGGTTTCTCAACAGTGAGGAGTAAGATGACGTAGAAATGAGAGGAACCAAGAGCAGAAGGGATGAGGACACAGATGCCTACTTAGAGCAAACTATCTGCCCATCCGCCCTCAAGCTGGTCTGGCTTGAGTGCTTCGGATGAGCTCACTGCCCCCATGGTCCTTCCTGTCTTCTCATCCTTTTCCCAGGATGGAGACTGTCCTGGCAAGGAGGAACCAATGTCACTGGTCCTCATTAAAACCCAAGCACCGCGATCCCAGAGCTTCCCAGCACCTCTCTACCTGCTGGGCTGTGGTTGCTCAGGTGCTGTAGGAAGAGATGGAAAAAAACCGTGTTACTGCTGAGTGCCTCCGCCAGGCACTCCACATCTTTCCGAAGGTGGCTCCAGAAGAACTCTTCCACGTCCTCTGGTTCCTTTTTCATCAGGTCTAGAATTGCCTGGAACACAGGTCAGGTTCCTCCATTAGGCTCTCAGGAAGGTCCCCTCCCAGGCTAGGCTGACCTCACGGCGCGGTGGTCACTCACCCGTTTGTCAGTGTAGATCCCCAGCAGGAGGGAAGAGTGGAGCAGAGCTCTCACCAGACTGACGCAGGCAGGCGACAGGCACCTCTCCACCTCATTTCTCCGTGAGAGAGGGCTCTTCAGGATGTACCCTTTCTCTGTTTTGTCCTTAGTGCTGCATTCAGAAAGAGCAATCACCCACCATGTCTTCTGCTAGGTGCCACCATGGGACCACCGCACACAGAGACCTTTGCTTTAGCCAACCACGGCATTTCCCCACGCCTCTGCAGGAGGGTGGACGCCCTCTGGGGCTGTGGGGCCAGGAGGGGTTACTTACACGTCGTCCTCAACGAAGCCTTTCGTAGGTGTGTGCCAAACTCCCCCAACAGTTGCACCACATTTACATTTCTTCTTTTCCGTGGGACGCCCACACTGCATTTGGACAGGCAAGGATGGAGTGAGAGAGAGGGTTGGAACCCAGCTGGGTGCTGAAGGCATCTGGCAAAAGCTGAGGGCACCCAGCAGCTTCCCCGTCCTCCACCCGTCTTTCTACATGGGGTCACTGCAACAGCCAGGGAGAGGCAGGAGGAGACGCAAACATCTCCAGACCAGCCAGGCTCTTCCTACAGCCGGCAGGACACATCTAAGCATCAGTTTTGGGAGGAGACCATCCAAGACCTGGTAGCATCTGCTTCACTTCACTGCTCCCGTGGGGAGACGCAAATCCCAGCTCCATTTAGCCTAGAGCCCCACTGGGGGATGAGCTCAGCTGGCTTGGAGAAGAATCCAACTGGCTTCTGAGCCTTGCAGCTGCTCTTGCAACTAAAGGACCATTGGACATGGAAAGTGGCATTGGAGTCCACATGAAGAGGGGACCAAGGCAGCAGGAGGAGTGTCTGTAGAGGTCACCCAGTAGAAAGAGCTGGCCCAAGAGGCCAAGATGTGTTTCAGGATAGTGCAAAGGGGATGGCATCTCTGGGAATCAGAAGACCTGAGAAGCTCAACCCAAGCCGGGCTTTTTCCCATGGCAGTGACCAAGACGCCATGAGAAGTGCAAGAAGACAGAGCTGCAAAGACGACCAGCCAGGAGGAAAGACTTACTTCGGTGACAATCCAGGGTAAGCCACACCGACAACCTGCGTGTGAAAGAGGATAGAGTTAGTCAGTCATCTCCCACCACAACCTCCACGATGGGAACACGGCCAGAAGCTCACCAAGAGGGTCACGGGCCTGGCTCCCACCTCCTGGTATCCAGCCCCAGCACGTGCCCCTCACACAGCTTGTCAAAAAGGTACCCAAATTTGATCCACCCAGGTGGAGATGAGAAGGATACAGATGGCTTTGAGGAGTCTTTAGTCCCTTTCCTCCATCCCCTGGATAATCTCGATCACTTGCTGGTGGTAGGCCTACATGTACAGAAGTGGTGAGATTCCCCCAACACTTACGCCAAACCTTTTCTGTGTCACCAATTTTCCAGTTCTTATCAAAAAGCAGGTCTCCAGGCATGGTGGGAAGGTAGGACCCCTGGGAAAGGAAACATGATAGAAAGTGAGGCATGGGATAACCATCTTCCTCGCTTGTTTTCCGCCTATTTGAGGAACAGTTCTTCTAATGCAAGGGAAAAGGCCTACAAGGACACTGGGGAAGGACTGTTTACAAGGCTGTGTAGTGAGAGGAGGAGGTGCAATGGTTTTAAACTAGAGCAGGTTAGATTTGGATTAGACATTAGGAAGTTCTTCACTAGGAACGTGACACTGGCACAGGTTGCCCGGGGAAGCTGTGGAAGCCTCATCCCTGGCAGTGTTCAAGGCCAGGCTGGATGAGGCTTTGAATCAACCCAGTCCAGGGGGAGGTGTCCCTGCCCATGGCTGGGGGTTGGAATGAGATGGGCTTTAAGGTCCCTTCCAAGTCAAACCATTCTGTGATTGTATGGATGGTCGCAGTTACTTCTCAGCCCAAGGACCGAGAAGAGGAGCAATGCAAAGGAACAAGCTGACCAAAGCAAAGACTGTCTGACAGGACACGTTGCGCCAGGATGTGGGGTGGAGAGCTGCGCACCTCAGCCTTGAGACTCACCTTCACCACATCAGGCTTGAAGCAGATGTTCCTAAAGAGGTGAGTGATGTGGCTCGGGGACAAGGCCAGGGTGAGCGCAGTGTGGAAGACAACCTCCAGCAGGCCTGGGTCTTCACTGTTACCCAAAGCATCCACGATCTTCGTCAGTTTGTCCTCCGGCAGGTCATCTGGGACGAATCGCAGCCGGAGGATGTTCTCCATTTGTCCTATGACAGACTACAAAAGTTGAACAAAACAGGCGTAAGGGAAGGCAACCAGCAGCGGCACCTCCCTGCGAGGGGGATTCTGGCTTCACTGCTGAGCTTCAGTCTCCGCGCAGAGTCCCATTTGTGTCCCTCAGCAGCAGGAGCTGCCACAGCCCTCCATCAACACAGAAACCTGTTTCCAGGAGGTTCCAGATCAATCATCAGTTTCAGACAAACCAACGGTTCCAGATCAACCCAACAGTTTCAGACCTACCATGGTTCCAGATCAAATGACAGTCCTGACCAAAAACTCTGGAAGCCTCCTGTTAGACACACAACAGATACTCACAGTCAAGCACTCATTTTCTTGGTTTTTCAGTTGTTTAGAATCTTGGGTTTTTAGCTGTTTTTGTGCTTTATCCAGCAGGGAGAAGAACATCCAGGTTGTATTTGACCAGGCACCTCTGTCCTGAAAAACAGAGATGCACGTTGTCATCCTAAGAAGCAAGTGGAAGGGCATGAGAAGGATGTTGACACAAGGGCCTGTCGCTTTCTTCGAGCAGAACAGAACCCCGCGAGTCAATTTTACAGGGTTCGATCCTGGCAAATCCCACTCCCCTCAGCTCTGCTTTGACACAAGACTCTCAAGAAACAACCCACCTGTGAAATGTCTACCCCTTGGGGTAAAATCCACTTCTCCACTTTGAGGATCTTACACAAAGGCATGATCCCACAAATGTCACAGAGATTTCTCATGAGGAACACTTGAGGCCATGGAGTCGGAGCCTTCTCAACCAGCTTCTTCATTGCGTTCACCAGGTCGTGCTCCTTCTCATTCCTCTTGGCAGCAGGTGTGCTGGGATCTGGAAAGGAGGTTTCTCATTATGCCCAGTCCCAGGTGGTGGCACATCACACGTGTCCTCCACCAGTGCAGCCCCTACAACTGTTGCAGTAGCATCTAGGGTGCAGCAGGATCTTCTCCCCACAGGCTGAAGCATGGCTTCAAGCCAAAGTACACAGGATCCCTTAATATGAGAAATAATAGCTGGGAGAGCACAGTGAATCTGGGGAATGAAGAGCTGGAAAGTTGGTCCAAACCAACTTCAGTTGCCATAAAACCAGTACTTTTCCAGCAAAAAGCTCCAAGGCTGGACTTTCTGGGGGCTTTTGCAAGACCTGCTTAGAGGTCAGGGCAGTTCCCATGCTACGCCAAGCAAAAGAACTCACTGGAAAGCATCTGTCTGGCCAGCACGGTGGCCACGTGGCTGATGGAGAGCCGGAGCTGGGCGATGAACTGGAGGGTGTTAATTCTTGAGACCTCAAGCTTGCAGAACGCAGACAGGTCTGCCGTGGAGAGGCAGCTTTCAGCAAGCTGGCTGACATCTTCAGAAGAAGCATACATAAAATCCTGCTCCAGAGAGAGACAATTTTTAAGAGTCTAAGGGTGAGCTTCAACTGAGCAGCTCCTCCTCCTCCTTCCTTGGGCCTTCTCCTCATCTTTAAGGTGAGCTCTGCCTCTGGTGAGCTCTCCATGAAAAGATGTGGTGGGGGGAAGATTAATGGATGTTTATCTGGGGGGGTGGCTCCAAGTTACGGTGTTTGTTGGGACTCTCAGCACATCCCAAAAGGCACTCACCTCCAGGCAGTGCACCACCATGAAGTAGAAATGGTTCATGTTACTCTGGCTGGGTATAATCTTCTCCATCTGGGACAGGTATTCTCCCAAGTGAACCTTGCCATCGCTGAACCTAGGGCAGAGAAGGACACGGAGCATCAGCACCCGTGTAGCCAAGGGGTTCCGCGGTGGGGTTTGGGAGCAGCCTTGGGGCTGACCCGCATAGCAGCAGCAGCTTCAGGAGGCAGGACTGGATGGCAGGACTGGTGCCTATGCATTCTTCAAAGGGTGACAACTTGCTTTCTGGCTTGTACACTACGAAGGAAGGATGACATCTGTTATTTATCTTCCATGAGCATGAGGCCAGCCCTGGGGAGGGTGGAATCAAGCTCTTTTACCCCTTTTCCCTGCCTGATGCTCAGGGTTGGGCTTGCAAGTCATAAACTGTATCAGTCGCTGAACGATTTCAGCAGACGGTGCCTCTTTATCGACCAAAATGTACGTGGTGAGGAACTCCATGAAAAAGGAATTGCATTTCCTCCTGAATTTGTTGTGACAGGCAACAGCTTCCCTGGGGGGAAGAAGAAAATCAAGACTCATGATCCACCTCCAACCAAGGCAAGAAACAATGACCCTCTCTTTGCAGAGCACAGGACCCAAACCAGGAAGATGAGGCACCAGTATCTCCCATCCCAACTTTCAACATGGAGACACTAGAGACAGGCAGCACTGGGATACCTCGTGACCTCGGAAGCCGTGGGCGTGTAATCCTCCGGCAACACTTTCTTGCAGATCTTACACTGCTTGTTCACCCACTCCAAGATGCAGCGAGTGCAGAAGATGTGGCCGCAGGGCAGCTCTGCCGGGTCAGTGATCTCCCGCAGGCAGTTCTTGCACTCCTTCACGCCCTTCCTGAGGAACACCACCGAAAGCAGGGGCAGATCAGCACTGCTGCCAGGTGTGAGGAGGGCTGGAGCTCGGTTCCTGCTTAATGTGCGCCCTGGTGTGGGGATGAAGCTGGATGGGGCCTTTTGCTTAGTCTCACTGCTCACTGGAGGACTGGGGTGACCCACCACCACTTCAAGAACCAGCAGCTTCCTGAGGACCATCCCATCTTGGACACAAAACGATCCGTGGTGAGAACGGCTGGGTGAGAGGGGATGGAGTGCCTGGGTGTTCAGGGCAGCTGGTTTCTTTGGCACCACACCTAAGAGAAGTTCCTCCAGAGATGATTCCCCTCCTCCAAGACAGGCTCTCACCCCTTGGCTCCATCAGTGTGGCCCCTAATGCTGACGTATTTCCCCCACCCTTTACAAACATCGCACTGATTGAGAAGGGCCCCAAAGTCAACTTTTTTTAGCTCAGACTTACACCAGATACACAACGTCGGCCTTCTCGTTGCATATCTTCAGCACTTTTGTCACCAAATCAAAAGTCTTCTCTGGCTCAAATCCCGGCGTTTTATAGAGGCGCTGCAAAAGACAAACACGTGGCACGAGTTCAGCAGAAACACCTCTCTGGTACGTGGAAGACAAACATTTCAGGACGTCTGTGCTGCAGGGACAGCAGAATCCATGTAGACCTCTGCAGGTAAGCAACCTGGATTGACTCTTTAAATAATCAATGAAGCCTTCCTTGATTCCAAATCCTCATTTTAGATTCCAAAGAGTGTTTGTCTCTTGGACACTGTTTCCAGTCTTTCCCCATTCCTAAGCCCTCCCTACATCTGGCACCCCAAGTTTCCTGGAAGAGAAGAGCCCTCCCAAGCTCCCCAGCCATGAGCTGCCCCAGGTAACACCTACCTTCCAGAGGAAGATGAACTGCTTCACCACCATCTTGAGGAGTTTCTCCTCTATTTGTTTCTCGTTGTGCAGCAGGTGGTCAATCAACATGTAGACAATGTTGGTGCAGGCCCAGCGATGTCTGTAAAACACCCCCCGCAAAGGATACCCGTTAAGTTGGACCCCAGACCTCATGAAATCCCTTCCCACTGGTATTTCTGTGACTCATCCAGGGAGCATGTGGTCGCCTGAGGACACAAAGCTTTCTGAGATGGCATTACAGGGAGAAAGACATGGCACGGTCCTGTCTACACTGCTTGTTTCAATGAGCCTTGGGCCAAGCTTAAGCTGCCAGTCCATTTCTGGCTGTTGTGTTTGGAGACTCCAGAAAACTTTTTGGCACCATCAAGCATGCACGGAGAAAGCCCACCAGAGCTAAGCCATTTGATCATGGTGAGACATCCACCACTGGTTTCTGGAGCCCTCTGCCACCACAAGGAAGGAGCAGGAAGGAGTGGACAGTTGGAGGGCTTGTGACTCTGGCTCCCCAAGAGGACCGTGGCTTCAGTTCTCCTGACCTTCAGATGCCAAGAAGTTTGCTTGTGTTGTTGTCAACAGAGAGTGCCTCAACTTACAACACAGCATCCAGGAGTTTCTTCTTGTTCTGGTAGAACTGAAGCTGGTAGTTGTCCAGACTGATCCACTGCATCCAGGGCTTAATGGACTTGACGCTTTTGAGCCAGGCTACGCAGGCATCAAAGGGCAGAAGTCCATTTTCAGAGGGTTCCACTTTCTTCAGGAGAATGTTCAAGGCATCGAGAGTGACAAACTGAAATGACGTGTGCAAAGAGAGAGAAAAAGAGTCTGGGTAAAGAACGGACCTCGCTGGTGGGTGGCACAGAGGGAAGGGATACCACGTCTGGCTTCTGGAGTGGTTGACCGGGTTAAGTTAGAAAGAAATGGATTTTTACGAGTGAAGTTCTGGTATCTGTAAACGAGGAAGGGCTTTAATGAGCCCAACCATGCCTTGGAGAGAGAAGGAACTTGGACTCACCATGGGAAGTCCTCTAAACACTCTGCCTTGCTGCTCCAAGCAATACGCACCTTAGGAGGGATGCAGACGTCTCGACGGAGACGTGGCAAGGAGATGGAGGCCACCACTGAAGTGTGACACAACAAATCCCAGCCACCTCTAGGCTCAGAGTGTCTAAGGGAACTTCAATGTGATACCCAGAGAAACACAAGGATGTCTTACATAGCATGCAACTGCGTGAAGGACGTTGTGATGGCCATCATGTTCAGATGCTGCAGGAGAAGGGTTAGAGGGCATTTGCTTACCATTTCGGGGGGGTTCTCCTCATACATCGCCTGCAGCTCGCTGATGACATTGTCATTGCTTTTGGCTATGTCAACAAAGAGCTGGTAATCGTCTTGGAGGTAGAAATATTCCATGTGAAGCCAAATAGGGGAAAAGCCCATTTTTCCCCCACCCACGGAGGAGCAGAGTTGTTGTGCGCTGGCAAGGAAAACTTTGGAGAGAATCTGCAGGTAAAATAAAAGGCGTCATTTCTGCTGAAAGCAAACAGCAAGGGAACTAAGGTGGGATGCTCAGCCCTGTCCCATATGAAGTTTCTTCATTAGAAATAGCTCGCCAGGTGGAATTAAGACCAACTGTTGAAAACAGCTGAGTAGCCACAGAGCAGCCCAAGGGAGGGCTTATCAAAACATCCGATTTGGCCAGGAAGGACAGGACTAGGGCCAAAGGCAACATCAGCTGAAGACAGTGCTCCAGTTAACCCTCCTCACCTCGTAGAGAGAGTGATCTTGTCCAGGAAAAGCCATCCTGAGAAAGTCATTGACGTAATAGGGCAGCACGTCTGGATCTGGCATCAAGACGTTCTCCATGAAGGTTTGGTAGAACGTGGCCACTTCCTCCGTCGGCTTTTCGGGCTTGTCTAGAAGGGACAGTGAAAAGTGTTATGGCCACTGAGTGGAAAATGGGAGATCCTCATTAAGACTGAGACAGACGTGTGGCCAAGTGGAAGGCCACAGGTGAAGGGGCACAATGTCTCAATGGGAAGAGGAGATAGAACAGAGATGCACGATGCAGTTCTGGGTCATTCAAGCGAGGAACACAGCTGCCATCATTGCTAAAGGACATGGATTTTTGGGCAGCTTTGTTGAGCTAAAGCTTCCCCTGGAAAGTCTGATGTTACCTTTCAAATGATAGACCTTCTTCCATACGTCGTCTAGGTAGGCTTTCAAAACCCAGCTGAATGGGAACTGGCAGGAGAGGGAGATGTTGGGGTCTTCGGTCATTGATAACGTGGAAATCTTAGCCTCTGCTGCCCTTGAATTTAAACAATGCAGAAAGAAGGATTAAATTGTGCAACAAGACTGCGGGTGTCCAGGGATGAACCACCTCAGAGGAGCTCCCCTCTCCCACTGGTGTCCGTTTGCTTTAAAGGTGTTCAGAAACCTGAGAAAGTCGGGGAAAATAGGGCAAGAGCAGGGAAGGAGTCAGTTTTGCAGACAGCCTAAAAGAATGGGGAAGTTTTGGTGCCAGCAGCTTGACACCCAGGACCTGCCACGGCTAGGTTATAAACACCTGCACCTCAAGCACGAGCTACCGTGTCACTACGAACACCAGCTTTGACTCTCCCAAGGAGAACCTCCTTACTGCACATTTACACCCTGTCTCTTACTTGCTGGTGTGTTTAATTTTTAGAAATGTTTCATCTTGGAACATCCGGAGCCACAGTTCTGCCAGCGGAGAGCCTTGAGAGACGTGATCCAAGTTGTTGTTGGCATCCACCACAGCAAGGATTTGGGCAAAGCTGTCCACCACGAGGTCTTCCAGGTGCATCCAGAGTGCTTGCCTAAAAATGAGGTGACACAGCTTGTTGCATCGCTCCCCTGCCTCCCACCAAGAATCCCTCCTCTGCCCAGGGAACAGCATGGGTCTGGCAGACCCACAAGTCAACCAAAACACCGCGAGCACTTCTGAAGATGACAAATGTGGACCTCCAGGCTTGAAACTAACTGTTCTTGTCTATCTCACAGTCGACCAATGTTGCTGGCTACCAGAAATGCGCTTCCAAAAGAAGTTTCCTCCAAATCAACAGTACTCTAAATTAATTATTTTATTTTGAGATTGACTATGACTGTTCAGCAAGCCCCTGCCACTTTCTAGGCTGGTAAAGTCCCCACATACTCACCCACTTCCTGGTCAAGTCTCGGTCTTTGAGCAACAGGCTTCACACTTGATGCAGAGTGGTTTTAGGAACAGAATTACTTGCAAGAAGGTGGCCCCCAGCAAGCACTACCTGAACGATGTGTCCTCCAGGATGAATTCGGTAGAGAGCGCCCTGCGGAAAATCCATCCTCTCGGCTCTGAGATCAGTTTCTCTCGATCTTGTAGGAGGTAACAAATTCTCTTCTTCAGGATGGTCATGAAGCGGCTGGAAACTAATCACAAAACAGCACTGGTTAAAACCCTCCTGGCACTCATCTCCAATAGGAGACTCCATCAAAAACCTGCAAAGGATTTTGGGTGCCACAGTTTTCCACTCAAAAATCACATCCAGTTTTTGTTGTTTTTCTTTTTTAATCAGTCTTATGCAAAAATCAACTTCCATCGGCACGTGACACCTGCCTGGGGTCATCTACCACTTTGTGGTTTAGTACAGATTCTGACCTTGCCCTCTGTCTCTTGGGTCCTTCTCCACCCACGATGGCTTTGAGGGACACCAGAACCGGCTCTTAATCCGTTTGTTGTCTTATTCCAGCCACACAGCTTGCAACATGCAAGAAGGAGCCCCTTCTAGTTCTCTCTACTCACACGTACCACTAGTCTCAGCATGGAAAAGCAAGTTATGAAGGATCTTGATTCTCTCCATTGATCGCTTGCTGTTGTCCTTCTTGTCCTCCAGCTTGATCAGAGCCTTCTGGATGCTCCCTTTGATCATTGCATCCATGTTGAGGAACTGTGGCTGGAAAAGACTGGAGGTCAGTTGGCTGCTTGATGCTACTTCATTCCCATTTGCCTGGGGACGCTTGTCCTGGGACATCACCTTCTCCAGAACTTAGCACAGTGAGCTCCAAGGTCTGTACCCATCTCACCATCCCAACAAACCCTGGTTAAGTCAGTCCCCGGGGTGTGGAGGACTGCTGACATCCCTGAGGGATCCTGCTTTGCTGGGGGTGACAAAAGGCTCCTGGTCTTGTGCCCGTTGCTCACAGGGGAGCTGGAAGACCACCACCCTACTTCAACCTCAGAATGTGACCCAGGAAGACCTGCAGCTATTCTTTCCTGTGAGAAGGTACCAGCCCAGGCAAGGACCTTCAAAAGCAGATCCCAAAATGCCTGTTGGTAGCCAGGCTGGTTCTTGCACAATGCCAAGCAACTAAAATGAGGAGAAGAAAAGAGAAAAAAATCGTACATTTTTGTCTGGGTAAAGACCTGACTCGATGAGGCTTTCCAGGTCAGCAGAATCCTCTGGGGAACCTGAAATCACAATCAACCACAAGACTCAGCTGTCAAAAACCCCAACAAGAGATTCTTCCATCCACAGGAGGTGCCATGAGTGCCTTGACAACCAACAAGCAGAAACAAAGCAGCGCTGAGGTGGCAGCCACACAACTGCTTGGCATCAGCACCTTGATGACACGAGACCCTCAGGCTTGGGGAGCACTTGGCTGGACACAGCAAGTGCTCCTGGGACCTACAGCCTGGGACCTGCTTGATCCAGGTGCATTCTTATCCACGGGTGGGACGTTGGAGGATGGGGTAGTGGGTTTCTGGAGGGGACAGCAGTGGGGAGACAGTGAATTTATGGTGAGAGACTTCTTACCTGCTGGGAGCTGCTGCAGGGAGCTGCTTGTGAAAATCTCAGCAACGCTCATTTTGGAAAGCTGGCCGAGATTGGCCTTAAAGTTCTCCGGGGGCGTCAGGTCATCCAAGTGAACAGATCTCCATTCACCTGGGAAGGCAAGAGGACGGGTCAGTCCACGCACTCTCTTCTGGAGCATCAGCCGTTTGGAAAACGGGTGAGACTGGCTGCTCAGATTTATCAGCCAAGCAGGACTGGAAAACAGCGAGAGATGGGAGATCCACCGCGTCACGTGTCTTCTCTGCACGTCTTCCCCTCCCACTGTTTTTCCACTCAAGGAGCAAGCATAACCTTACCGCTGTCAAAAGCCAGGTAGCTGCACCCTCCCAAGACCCGCGGGACTTTAGTGATCAGCACGATGTGCAACAGGTGGGGGCTGGCCGACCTCCTTTGCTCGTCTGTGATGCAGTACCTGGAAGCACCACCAGAAGGTCAGAGCTGGTTCGTCCCAGACTCCTTTGACCACAAGTCCTCCCTCTCTGAGCCCTCCCCACCAAAGGCTGCAGCCATCTGAACCTGCTTTCTTGAGTGGATGCCACACCAAGAAAACATTCCTCCTGGCCAGTGCTGGCACAACCTGGTACAACCGCAGGGACAAATGAGGACACAGAGTCCAGAGTGTCCAGAGCACAGGTCGAGCCTTAGGAGGGAAAAAAGGCCAAAAGGCAGCAGAGGCTTGAAAAGAGAGAAAAATGAACAGAGGAAGAAAGAAAGTAAGAGGAGGAAGGAAGAAAGGTAGAGGAAGAAGGAGAGGTGAGAGAGGTGAGAGAGGTGAGACAAAAGAGGAAAGGAGTAGAGTGAAGGAATGAGGAGGAAGGGTAAGGAGGGAGGAAGGAGGAACAAGGAGAAGGAAGGAAGGTGGCAGGAGGAAGGAAGAAGGAGGAGGGAAGGAAGCAGGAGGCGGAAGGAAAGATCAAGGTGGTAGAAGAAAGGAGGTAGAAGGAAGGACGAGAAAGGGAGGAGGACAGAGGAGGAAGGATGATGAAGGACGACTGTGGAGGATGACTAAGGATGGCAGATGCTGGGGAAGAAAGAAGGATGAATCAAGGATGCAGGAAGGACACTCACTTGGCACAGGCCAGGAGCCTCTTGCTGCTCTGTGGCTCATCGAAATGAAACTGAGCAAGGAGCAATCTCTCCTCTTGCGGCTCTCTGAAGAAATTCCTGCCATGAAATGACCTCTTTAAGCTTCCTCCTAGGAAGGTCTCACCCCACCTCACTGTTGTGAGAAGTGGAAATCACCCGCAAAGTTAAAGAAAGGCAATTCCAGAGCCCACCTGAGTTCCTGGCGGAAAGCGTGTTCTGTGTCAAACTGGCTTAGGAAGAGGCAGTGGATTGTCTTTGGGAGAATGGATGACTTCCTCAGCACTTTTAAATCCTTCTGGGTCAGCAGTCTGGCATGGGTGGAAACCTGCAGTGAAAAAGCAAACGAAAATTGTCGTCCTGCTGCCTTAAACAGTTGGGATCCTCCAGGACATCTCCATTGATGTTCAGAGCTCATCTACTGGCAACTGGAAAGTGGCTCGAGCATCTCAGCCTGAGCCAGAGCTGAGCAGACCTGTCTGCCTCCCAGGGAAGAGCAGAGTCTACCCTGGCTGCAGATGACCACAGAAGCGAAGAGAGTGGACATAAGCCCATCGTCATCCTGGCCTAGCCAAGGTCACGGGGCCACCATGCTCACCTGGAGAACAAGCAGCACCCTCGGGTGCTTTGCAGCCAAACACAAATACCTGCAGGCACAGCCCGGAGGTGCTCCCTTTCTTCTTCTGCTGGTTCAGCATCTCACACAAGAGGCTGGCCAGGGTGTTGTGCTTCTGCTTGATGAAATACAGGTCCTGGATCTGCTCAGCATTCTCCAGCGCGGAGTACTTCAGGCGCAGGATGGAGTCAGGAGTGGCACACTCCACCAGCTTGCTGGTGGCAGCGAAGAAGACTGGATCTCCGTAACGTCCGAGGTGGATGTGCTGGGTGACGTCCAGCACAACGGCAGCGGACGTGTCCTCACTGAAGCCAATGAAGACATCGTGTTCCTTGGGAGCGAGCCCGTGGGACCAGTCCCTGAAATTATCAGGCTTCTCCATGTAGACAAAATGCCTGGCCCATGTCTCCAGGTCGAACTTCAGGTCTTTCTTTTTCCCATCGACGATGGTGCTCATGTCCAAGCAATGCTTCTCCAGGCGGCTCAGCAGAGCCGGGGGGAACTGTTCGTAAACCACTTGCTTCTCCTCTATAACGATCAGCCGGAATTCCTTCTTCACGCGGCTCTTCACCCTGTGAGTGCCAAGGCCCAGGTCAACGTAGTAATTGCCCCCCAGGCTGATGAAGCATTGGTTGAGGACATCGTAAAGGCTCTCATAAAGGTTCTGTATGTTGAGGAGGACCACGGGCCTGCCTATCTCCATGCAGATTTTCACCCTGTTCACGGAGCGGCACACCTGGGAATAATCCTGGTCCCGTGGGAATCCAGAGCCAAATATGACGTCACAGTTGGCCGTGTCTATAAGCTGCGTCAGCTGGATGATCTGAAAGGCGGCGTTGTTGGTTGTCAGCAACAGGAGGTAACGAGATGTCAAACTGGTTTTCTGTGTGTCCATGTTTTCCTCCAGCAGAGTGATGCAGCTGGCTTCCATCTGGTTGGGCAGACGTACATCACTGATGCACTGATGGAAGAGTTCCAGAGGATTGATATCGCTGAAACCTCCAAAGTTTCTCTGAATGGCCTTTAGGAGGAACTCCTCTCGAGACCTGCACTTCATGTCCCGTGTGTAGGAGACAAACATCTTAATTAAGCCATAGAAGTCGCGAAGCCCAAAGAATTCGGTTTTCTGTTTTTCCAGCACTTTGCAGTAGAAGTTTGCCAGAATGGGGAACAAATCTTCGATTCTGTCAAGGTGAGGTTGGTCAGCACAGATGCTTTTGGCAGTCTTCACCAGCTCTTCCCTGCTAGGCTCGGTCCGAAGGACGAGAAGGCCCCTGTTCATTTTGGCAGGGTCCAAGGCCCAGTTGGAGATGCCCACAAAGCCAACTTTCTTGTAATCCTCTGGTTTCTCGTCGTCAATGCATCCGTCTTCCAGGAGTGGATGCAGCGTCTTCAGCGGCATATCGGGTGAGTCTTCTGCAAGACCGATCTCATCCAGCAGAACCACGTGTACGAACTCATCGCGGTTCTGGCCCTCCTGGAGCTGAGCGCATTGTCGGAACGTGGAGATGATGCCTTCTGGCTTGGAATGGGGGCTGCACTGGAAGCAGACCAGCTGGACCACTTTGCACCTTCTGAACAACGGCCTTCGGGATGACATATAGCCCATGGCATTTGCCACGATGGTTTTGGATAGGGATTTGGAGCTTCCCGGCTTCCCAACCAGAAAGAGCGGCACCTGGAGGTCCAGGCAGACAACCATCATGAAGACGTTCTCCCTCAGAGCGTTGTTGCGGGCTGTCTCCTCAGGAATGGAGAGGTTATCAAGAAACACCTCCTGGCACAACTCAATCTCTTGCTGTAGCCAGGACGCCTGGACCGAGAAGCATTTTGCAACCTCTTCCAGGTACTCCTGGCGGCTCTCCAGAGACACGTAGTAGCAGGCCCCTACCGAAAGAACCAAAGCCCTTTGCGCGTGGTTTAAGGTTTGCACCTCACACTCCTTCTTCTGATCAATCTCGCTGAAAAGCAGGTCTCTTAAGTCGTAAAACCAGAGCACTATTTTCATGCAGCGCTCTATATCCCGGAGGCTGGCAACTCTGCATTCGTCCTTCCTCTCTCTCAGGAACTTCTGGGAGGCCGATATGACATTGGTGAAGACATCCAGGTTTTCCATGGGGATCTTGGTCCCCACGGTGGACTTTACAATCTCCCTGATATACAGGCTTTGCGTCTTCTCGTTCAGCTCCCCAAAGTCCCAGACCAGAGGCAATAAACTGGGAGGAAGGGGCTGCACCCGATACACCAACTGCCGCAAAGGAATGTAACCCAGCTTCTCCGGGGTGTCCTCACTCCGGACGCGGTATCCCAAGCCAGCTTTCTCCAGTTTCTCAATGGTGTCCTTGGTGTGTCTTTTGTAAGGGTTGCAAGCAGCCACCACTTTTAAGCGGTCAGTGGAAATCCGTTTTCCGTTGACGCTGTGGTCACACAGCACTTCTTTGATCGCAAAGATGGCCTCTGAGGTGTTGGCTTCATCGAAGAAGAGCACCGTGTCTACGTTGTGCTTTTTTTCGTTGGCATGTGCCAGCTCCACAGCCTGCCTCACCTTCTCCTGGATGGTTTTGGGGGTGGTGCCGCCATGAACCCGCACCACCAGCATATTCTGAATTTCCCTGCCCGCCCTTTGCAGGTTGCACATGAACTGCACCAGCTTCGTCTTCCCGCAGCCTGTTTCACCCATGATGGTCACAGGGATGCCACACTGGAACCGCAGGTGAATGGCCACCATCTTCATGGTGTTGTCCAGAGTCAACTGGTACGAAGTATCTGGATCTGCTGGGCATTTCACACCAAAGACTCTGCAGAGGGCCTCCAACTGCTCGGTTCGGGATAAGCTTTCAAATTTCCTATTGAAAGGAACCTTTTGCAGTGCCAAGGCCCTGTATAAATGCCTGCTCATAACCGCCTCCTCCAAAACAGCCTGGGAATAAGCATCAATAGCATCAAGATTGTGGTTGACATGGAACCCCAGAAACTCCATGGAATCATCGTCAGCGTGGAAGATTACGTAAGGGTGAGACTCCTGCTCCCACTTGCGTCTTAGCTGGTACTCTCTCAAAACACTGTCCGTCTCCTTCTGCTCTTCCCTCGGCACGCTTTCATCCGACATGTTGAGGGAGGGCATGGCAAAGTCCTTGGACATGGCGATCATGAACTTGATGACGAATGCTTTGAAGCCACACAACTCTTTTATGACCACCCGACTGCAGAAGACCGATTTCTCACACTTTCTTAACTGGAAGTTCAAGAAGTGTGTGAAGTTGCTGACCTCGGTCCAGGAGGGGTTGCTTCTCCCACAGAACTCCACCAAGCACTCCAGGCATTCTTTCTCCGTCCCTTCGATCTTTCCAGGGACAAAAGTAAAGCAGTCAAGGTTTTCCTTTTGTTTGTATCTGCGGAGGTATTGGTAGGCTCTTTGGAAAATGTCGTTACTTAGCTTGCTCCGGTCAAACTGTTCCTTCCTCAGTTCCGCAGAAGAGACAGAGGTGGGATCTCCCAGCAAGTCAAGCACTCGCAGCGGCGATACACACTCCACGGTAGGAAAAAGATCCAGGAACTTTTCTTCCATTTCAGTGGACATCTAAAAGCAGGAAGACACAAATCAGCATCAGGACCGTTCTCCAGCCTCCCACATTTGCCTACACCACAAAAACTCCTTTCCTTATTTCCCCCCATCACAAATGGTTCCGCATGCTGGGAGAAAACGTGGAAGCACCAGGATTTCTCCAAGCCTTCATGTGAAGTGTCTACAAGCAGGAAGGTCTGTCTTGCCTAGCATCCTGTCTTTGGTTGGGTGAGACTGTTGTCTTCCACACTTTATCCTGGCACACTGCTTCCTTTTGGAGATGGAGCGGCCTGAACTCAGTCAATATTCAAGGTGCGGTAGGGAACCACAGGTGGTTGATCAACCACTAGTGTCTGTGGGGTGCATTTCTCACCTTCGTTAACTCTGAAACACCGCTCAGGTGCAAATCGGTTTTAAAAACATTTGTGAGGTTCAAGTTACTGCAAAACTGAGATGAAAAAGCTCCCTTTTTCCTCCAAAACTCAGTGCCAGGCCTGATATTTCACTTTGAGTAGAGACCTGTTTGACCTGGTTGCTTCTCTGTAGGTGAGACATTGCCCCACTGCAGAGACAGACTCTAAATTCTGCATCGCTCTGGTGGAGACACCAGAATTCAGGAGGTTTTCTCATGCTCAGCCTTAACAGTTCCTCCAGCCCAAGCAGAGACCCCCCCCAAATACCTCTTGCTTCTTTGTACTGCTGACACCTTTCCCTTTGGCCAAATACTCAATCAAGTAAAGGTGACAGGGTTTGCCCTTCCAGACCAAGCCGTCGGGCCTCTGGATGTGCCGCAGGATGCACAGGTCAATCAGCAGCCGGTAGAGACCCTTTGATACCTGGCAGGGCAAAAAAACCAAATTAAAGTCGATGCAAAAACACGCTCACTGCTCTGATTTGAGTTTGGACGTGAGCGTCCACCTCCTTCTCTCCCTCCCTGTGTGTAGGATCTTCTCTTGTTTCACCATCACTTCTTGTTCACTTTAAGATCCAAACACTCACCACTGGAGACACATCGATGTGGAAGATGCTGGGCTGAATGTCGGGCACGGATTCTGCGACGGAGAAGAGTTCCTCCACGAAGAACTGGAAATCGATGTCTGACTCCAGCAGCCTGATGGTTTTATGAAGCAGTAGCGAACCACCCAGCTGGGCACGGACCTTTCTGGTGATATTGTCCACAAAGAGAGACTTCCCTAAGGAATGGAAGAGACAGACGTGGATCAATCTACCCTCCTGCACTTGCACGTGACCCAGAACAAGGAAACCTCTCCCCAAGAGCACGGTGCGCCACCTTGCCTCCTTGGTTTGAGGTACAACACAGAGTATGACTCCCCCAAAACTTACCCATTCCTTCTCGCTCCGAAAAGACAAACTTCACATTCTGCTGCTGATCGGGCTCTTCAAAGGCTTGAGCGACGGGTGCTGTCCCGCTCGGCACTTGGAGATGCATCTTCAGGTAGGTCTGGATTTCTGTCTTGGAGTAGCACGGGAAGGTCACCTTGTAGGCATCAAAGGCCGTGATAACATAAGAGTTGTGAGCTTTGGCATTGCAGAAGATGATGAATCTGTAGTTGGGGATGCTGGAAAATTGCACCAGGCGGAAGAAGTGGGACTCGAGTTGTTTGGAAACTTTATAAACTAATTTATCGGCACCCAGCAAGCAGTAGATCTTTTGGTCTTGGGAACCCGGGGAAAGAGCTCTCCTGACAAGCAGCTCCACTTCCTCCTCCTCCGTGTCGGGCGTGCACACCAGGACCTCGTCGTAGGACGGGAGAGGTGCTGTCTCAGTGTGTCGGTAGACAAATAACATGTTGGGTAGCATTTCCTCTTCCTTACACATGACAAGGATTGGTTTCCCCATTTCAAAGCTTACGGGTAAACTTCTCTCGATGTGCCTGCTTTCTAGAGCGGCCAAGTGCTTCAGCGTCTCCCCAAAAACATCCAAGCCTATGTATTTATCAGACACTAGGCCAGCAAATTTCTTACAGTAGGCATCCCAGAGCAGATTCACCTTGTCGTAAATAGATGGCAAACTCTCAAACGAGGCAGTCACCTCATTACGCGCCAGGGTGCTGAAGGAAACCTGGTCAACTTCTCTGTTCCGGGTCTTAAATTTCCGGCTCTTCTGCAGGAAGGCTTCTCTCTTCTCCTCGTATAACTTGCTGAGCTCTTCCACCAACTCCTTGTTGTCGCCCTCCTCAAAGGCGAAATCCATGAGCATCTGCTCTGTGATAGGAGAGTTGGACAGGCAGCTCTGCAAGGCTGCCTGTGCCACCGACTTGTCGTAGCCTGATTCGGCCAAGCTGTTGATGAGCTGGGGAAAATGAATGACGTAGTTGTGACACATATCC